>NC_043964.1:44200002-44310002 GCF_902148855.1 Sphaeramia orbicularis | reverse complement strand
TAAAGCTTCCTTCTGCGGACAAAGTTTATGGAGGTGCTGATTTCATTTTCCAGCAGGACTTAGTACCTGCCCACACTGCCAAAGGTACCAAAAGCTGGTTCAGTGACCATGGTGTTACTGTGCTTGATTGACCAGAAAACTCACCTGACTTGAACCCCATAGAGAATCTCTGGAGCACTGTCAAGAGGAAGATGAGAGACACCAGATCCAACAACGCAGATGACCTGAAGGCCGCTATCAAAGCAATCTGGGCTTCCATTCCACCTGAGCAGTGCCACAGGCTGATCGCCTCCATGCCACGCCACACTGAGGCAGTAATTCTTGTAAAAGGAGGCCCAACCAAGTATTGAGTACATAGAAATGAACATACTTTTCAGAAGCCTGACATATCTGTTTAAAATATTAATTTTTTATTGATTTTATGCAATATTCTAATTTTCTGAGACACTGATTTTGGGTTTTCATTAACTATCAGCCATAATCATCAAAATTTCAAGAAATAAGGCTTGAAATATTTCACTCTATGTCTAATGAGTCTATATAATATATGGGTTTCACGTTCTGAAATGAGTGACAAAAAATATTGAACTTTTTCATGATATTCTAGTTTTTTGAGATGTACCTGTATACTGGATGTATGTAATAGATGTGCATTAGAATTACCAAATTTATTCTGCTTGTCTCCTAGATATGAAATCCTCACTCCCAATGCCATTCCCAAGGGCTTCATGGATGGAAAACAGGCCTGTGAGAGAATGGTAAGCACCTTTTTATTTAAAAAAAAAAAAAAAAAAAGTTCCTCGACATCCAGTCACTGTAGCATCCTTCTGCAGTATGACTACTGAACAACGTGTTTCCCATCCTGTCAGATTGAGAGTCTAGAGCTGGATCCCAACCTGTACCGAATTGGCCAGAGTAAAGTTTTCTTCAGAGCTGGAGTCCTTGCCCACCTGGAGGAGGAGAGGGACATGAAGATCACAGACATTATCATCAGTTTCCAGGCCTGGTGCAGAGGCTACGTGGCCCGCAAGTAAGAGGAGAAAGGCCTGTAGTTCAAAACAGTAATTCCCATGTAGGGGTATATGTTTTCCAGGTGGTTCTTGTCCAATGTTTAAATTCTCCATTTTCAAGTACTTTCTGGTTAAAGTACAAATTCACATTGATTGTTAGGAAGGAAAAAACAACAAAATAGGATTACAGAATGATATCATGATGATCTTTAAATTTATAGCCTTGTAAAATTTATTGGCCTTGTGATGTCCATCATCCTCAGTCAGTTGCAATCTTTTTTAAATATAGCTGAGTAGATAATATAGTAAAAATACACAACTTGTTAGCGTAGCTCAGTCATTTAGGTTATAGACAATAGGAGATGAATTTAGTGGATCAGTAAAGGGGGCAAAAAGGTTGTGAACCACTACTTTTACACTGCATTCACAATTAATAGTCCTGTTCGGTTAGGGTTGCAACTTTCAGCTGGTCTGATTTGCTCTCAAACTGTACTCTGTCAAACGAACCGAACATTCTGAATAACGTATTCCCTTCCTCACTTGTGGTGACGCTGCATGAAGAATTATTGAAGGAGAAGATGAGACAAACAATGAACAAGAAACCTTGCTCATCTATTGGTTAATGCAGGCCAACTCCCATTTCCGTCATGTGTTTACCCACAATGCCCTGTGTTGTAGTTCACTTCCTGCATTTGGTTCACTTTAAACAGAGTGAGACCTACATTTTTAGGGAGACCAGAGTTCTTTGATCCGTACAGTCAAACCTCCCCTAATGAACCAGATTTTCCAATGTAACAAAACAATAACAAACTAGACTCATTTAAACAGGGCTGGTATGAATGCACCCTAAGAGACTTTAAGGACTAGGCTTTCTGTATCCTATGGTTAATTTTAGTTATGGCTGTTCTTAAGATAATGAAAGTTGAAAACACTTTTCAAGTCCATGTCTTATGTTGCTTTGTAGGGCTTTTGCAAAGAGACAGCAACAGCTGACTGCAATGAAGGTTATCCAGAGGAACTGTGCTGCTTATCTGAAACTCAGGAACTGGCAGTGGTGGAGGCTCTTCACCAAGGTGAGCTGCAGTCACCCTTGTCCTCCAACATGTTAACCAACTGTTGAGCTACTGTATTTACTCCCTACATGTACAACTTTATCCTCAGGTGAAGCCCCTGCTGCAAGTCAGCAGACAGGAGGAGGAGATGCAGGCTAAGGATGAGGAACTGACTAAGGTGAAGGAGAAGCATCTGTATGCTGAACAGCAGCTCCAGGAAATGGAGGAAAAACAGCAACAGGTAAACTTTCCAGGAAATTGCTTGTAGCATTTTTTTTTTTTTTTTAATTTATTGGTGTTTAGCCTCTATATTAATCATTTTGTTTTGCTTTACAGCTGAACGCTGAGAAGATGGCCCTGCAGGAGCAGCTTCAGGCCGAGACAGAACTTTGTGCTGAGGCGGAGGAGATGAGAGCTCGTCTAGCTGCAAAGAAGCAGGAGCTGGAGGAGATCCTCCATGACCTGGAGGCCCGTGTCGAGGAGGAGGAAGAGCGTGCTTCTCAGCTGACCACTGAAAAAAAGAAGATGCAGCAAAATATTGCTGTGAGTTCTGCAGCAAACTCCCTCTATTCACCCCCAGACTGTAAAGCCTTTATGGAATGCATAAACTGCTAGACTGAGTTGAATCAACACTGTTGTCATTTATTTGTCAATAGGACTTGGAGCAGCAGCTGGATGAAGAGGAAGCAGCCAGACAGAAGCTCCAGCTGGAGAAGGTCACCTTAGATGCCAAGATGAAGAAGATAGAAGAAGATGTTATGGTTTTAGATGACCAGAACAACAAACTAAACAAGGTTGGGAAGATGGTGGCTACAGTGTAACTTTGTTTTTTCAAATGATAAACTTTGTGACTGGATATTCAGAGTATTAAATTCTCATTTATACCAACCTTTAAACTTCAATCTCATAAATTTTGCTTGTCACTAAAGGAAAAGAAATTGCTAGAGGAGAGGATTTCTGAGTTCACCACTGTCCTGGCAGAAGAGGAGGAGAAATCCAAGAGTCTGCAGAAACTCAAGACCAAACATGAGGCCATGATCACAGACCTGGAAGGTAGGAAATAAGATACATGGACATGATGTACTTCACATTATTTCCACCATAGATCTAATTTTTTAGATGTCCCGTGCTTGTAATGTGACATGCTTATTTTCTTTTAGACCGCCTCCGCAGGGAAGAGAAGCATCGTCAGGAACTAGAAAAGAACCGACGCAAATTGGAGGGTGATTTCACGGAGGTACATGACCAGATCGCTGAGCTGCAGGCTCAGATTGCTGAGCTCCGTGCACAGCTGGCAAAGAAGGAGGAGGAGCTCCAAGCAGCTCTGGCCAGGTCTGTATGACCTCTAAATGTAACTGCTTTGTACAGTTTGGGAGGTTTAAGCCTCCCAAGTAAAGAAAACTTCTTTTAAATAATGGTTGTGACAGTATCCCAAATTTAAAATAAAAGACTAAAACAAACTCAAACTAATAAAAGTTCATCTCTGCAGGATTGAAGAAGAGGCAGCTCAGAAGAACCTGGCCCAGAAAAAGATCCGTGAGATGGAGGCTCAACTCTCTGAGCTACAAGAGGACTTAGAACTGGAGAAGCAGGCTCGTGCCAAGGCAGAAAAACACCGCAGGGACCTCGGTGAGGAGCTGGAGGCTTTAAAGACTGAGCTGGAGGACACTCTGGATTCCACTGCTGCTCAGCAAGAACTCAGGTACACAGATGGTGGTCTCTAAGGGATGATTTAAGTGCAAGTTACTGGTATATCTTTTGCATCCTTTTTGAGCCTGTTTTCCTCTGAACACAAACAATAATATTTGACCTTTCTGCTCAGGACCAAACGTGAGACAGAGGTGGCACAGCTCAAAAAGACTCTGGAAGAGGAAGCCAAAATCCATGAACAGCAGCTGGTTGACATGAGACAGAAACACAGTCAGGCTTTTGACGAACTGAATGAGCAGCTTGAGCAGGCCAAGAGGGTAATTTAAAACTTTTTGAACTTTTACATTTTTACATTACACTTGTGTACATTTCATACACTGCATTAATGTTTATGCTTTTCCTGCAGAACAAAGTGTCAATGGAGAAAGCCAAGCAGGCTCTGGAGTCTGAGAGGAATGAACTCACCATAGAGCTGCAGACACTGATGCAGGGTAAAGGAGATTCAGAGCATCGCAGAAAGAAGGCTGAAAGCCAGGTCCAGGAGCTGCAGGTCAAACATCAAGAGAGCGAGCGCCAGAGGCTAGAACTGGCTGACAAACTGACAAAGTTGCAGGTACAACCCTTTTGACATGGTCATCATTGGAATGACTTTTCCCTTCCCACCAACAGCTACTACACTAATTTGTTTCTTTGTCTGTCTAAAGTCTGAGCTGGATAACGTAAATAGTGTGCTCACTGAAGTGGAGGGCAAATCCATCAAGGCATCCAAAGACTGCTCGGCTGTGGAGTCTCAGCTGCAGGATGTTCAGGTATGCTGTCACAGAACCACATGTTCCAAGGAAGTTATTGCACACTTAGACATTAAAAAGTTGTGTAAAACTTCTTGCACTCAAATTGTCACATATTTTTATAGAAAAAAAATTACTTCTTGTTGTAAACATCTTGTAATTTTTATCAAGTGGTTTACTTATTATTATATGTTTTTTTACCTGTTTACAACAGGAACTGCTCCAGGAGGAAACCCGCCAGAAGTTGTCGCTTAACACACGTCTGCGGCAGCTGGAGGATGAACAAAACAACCTGAGAGAGCAGCTGGAGGAGGAAGAAGAAGCCAAGAGGAATGTGGAGAAGCAGCTCTTCGCAGCGCAGGGTCAGGTAGGAAGAAGCTCCTAAATGTGCCCCTTGTGTCTGCTATGGACCACTGAAGAAACTACTAGCAATGCAAACATATTTAGGATTCCTACGCAAGTATGGAATTTGATTTTATAAATTTCCGGGTCTGGAAAAGTATGGAAAATGGAAACAAATATATGGAAAAATATTTGTGTTTCCAAGACTGTTACCACTGTTCTATTGTCTAAAACATAAAATTATGAATATCTAAAAAAAGAAATGGATCGATCTGTCTTTTTAAGGCGCTTGCTAGCGCAGCTAAAATGTTTGTGTGAGAGCACATGCAGTAGGCTAATGTTCCAGAAAACATTTAGGCATATTGACAAGTCGAATGCCCAGCCTTCTTATCCTCCTCCAACCCATTTTAAGGCCCGCCCAGATGTCGTCAAGTTTCACTGCTGCTTTGACAGATAGGTGATGTCCACACACTGTTTGTTAGCAAGCTATTCAACGTGCCTTGTATGATCGTTGACAGAACTCATAATGGGTAGATGTATATTTTTTGACGACTGGCTCATAAATCCCAAATATAAAAACTGGTTGGCTGGTTGGAATTTTCTTACCAAGACATCTGGAAGTTGGGGTCAGGAAAAAGTGTGAAATTTTGAAATTTCTTATGTGTAGGAACCCTCCATACTGAATGGAATATATTGTCATCAGTGTCAGATGCTCATCACTATTTCTGTCCACACAGCTCGCTGAATTGAAGAAGAAGCTAGAACAGGATGCTGGGTGTCTGGAGTCAGCTGAGGAGGGAAAGAAGAGGTTCCAGAGGGACCTTGAGGCAACAAATCAGCGTCTGGAGGAGAAATGTGCCGCCTATGAGAAGTTGGACAAAACCAAAACACGCATCCAGCAAGAGCTGGATGACCTGTTGGTAGACCAGGACCACCTCAGACAGATAGTCTCCAACCTGGAGAAGAAGCAGAAAAAGTTCGACCAGGTGAGCTTATATCATCACCACACATTATTTCAGAGTTAACAGGTTAATGTAGACCACTTTGGAGTCGTCATGGGCTACGTCACCGCAGTTGTGCATGCAATCTGGTGGCAGAAAACACTGTATATCAATGTGGTAAATTGAGAGATCAGAGAGAAAAGAGGGGGAAAAATGTCTTGTACTGTAGGTTGTCAGAATAGAAATGCTGAAAAAAAAAGCAACCTTCACTTTTACCAAATACTGTCATTGAAGATGCCCTTTGAGGTAAACCGTAGATGCTTATGGTTGCCAGCCATTAAATGGACGGCTGGGACTGATGAAATCATCTGGAATGAATGAATCATCCGCCTCTGCAGTGCCCATTTCATATCAGTATGTACATTAAACAGTATAAACATTAAACCAGGACATTAAACTGTGTTTTATGTCCTTGGTCCTCGGTTTTCAACACACGGAAACCATCACACAAATCTCAGTATACAGTATCCTGGACATGACCGCAAAGTACAAAGTTTGTTATATATTACAACCTGTTATGTGTTCTTTGTGCTCCTAAACTGAAGGGTCAGACAGGACGTTCACTAGTAAAAAGTGACAGGCTGCGTATGACCCATGAATTGTGAGTTACCATGGTATTCCTACCCTTTAAATGTCCAGTGCAACAAAGTTATAGGCATCAAGGGATTTGTATGCCTTGAGCTTTTCTTTTGTGTAAATGCTGGGTTTTCAGCAAGTTATAAAAATGTTTGGCCACTGTAGTTTCGGCCATTTCGTTGGCTCTGTGACCCACTGAGCCAACAGTGAGTATGAATCAGGAAACCTCACCCCACTGCTATTGGCCAACTTATCTTTGTAAGACACCTTGTCTCTCATTGACAGACCATTAAAATAATAAGAGAAGGCCTCTGTATCTTCCATTACTCTGTTTTTCTCCTGATTTTCACGCTCCTGACACTGGCTTCCATGTACTGTTGACACCACAACTGTCACTTTCTGCCACCAGTTAGGCCCCGACCACAAAATATATCAGTTTACCAACATCGAAATGGTCTATAATTTTCATCTGTTAGTCTATTTCTATTGGATTCACAAACTTAAATTGCTGCCATCCTGTAGATGCTGGCGGAGGAGAAAAACATCTCTGCACGTTACGCAGAAGAGCGTGACCGGGCTGAAGCTGAGGCTCGTGAAAAGGAGACCCGGGCTCTGGCTTTAACCCGTGAGCTGGAATCTCTGATGGACATCAAGGATGAACTGGACCGCAACAACAAACTGCTGCGTGCTGAAATGGAGGACCTGGTTTCTTCTAAGGATGACGTCGGAAAGAATGCAAGACCCTTTTCACTCTATCCCATTGGTTTCACATCTTCCTGTTGTCCTCTTGTCATCATTGATCCTCTTTCCTTTCATGCAGGTGCATGAGCTGGAGAAGGGCAAGCGCGCCATGGAGCAGCAGCTGGAGGAGATGAAGACACAGCTGGAGGAGCTGGAGGATGAGCTGCAAGCCACAGAAGATGCCAAGCTGCGTTTGGAAGTCAACATGCAGGCCATGAAAGCCCAGTACGAGAGAGACCTGGCCGGACGTGACGAGATGGGTGAGGAGAAGAAGAGGGCACTTGTCAAACAGGTATATAAATATGGTATATTATTAAATAACTGGAAAAGTTTTTAATATTAACATGGAATAATTCTAAGGGCTTGGATGGTAACACTGATTCAAAGACCAAAGCATCACAGGAATTGAATGTGCACCCTTCAGGTCCGGGAGATGGAAATGGAACTCGAGGATGAGAGGAAACAGCGGTCTGCAGCAGTGGCTTCACGCAAGAAGATGGAGCTGGACTTGAAGGAGCTAGAGGCGGGCATCGACACGGCCAACAAGAACCGTGATGAGGCCCTGAAACAACTGAAGAAACTGCAGGTCAGTTATCTATTAGAGCCCGATAATATGGGATTTTTGGGGCCGATACCAATATTGGGGGCTAAAAAAAAAGCTGATATCCAATATATTGGCCGATATATGAAATAAGAACACTGATCTACACAGGATATAATAATCTTATATTAGATAATTGTGGACAGGTGGATTAACAGTTGCATAAATCTGTGTTTATCTCACAAATATAATTTACACAACTTTCAAATGCAGACTATGTAATCACAAAAATAATTACAGCAAAAAATATTATTTACTACAAAATTATGTTTTCCCTCACAATTTGATGTCTGCCTCACGGTACTACAACTTCCCATGTGGACTAAGTAAAGGACTAAACTGAGCATGTGCAGCGTGAATTAGGTGAATCCTAAGTTGTTCCTGATTGGAGCAATTGCAAGTGTTACAACTGACCCGCGTTACAACTGTCCCCGGTCTCCCCTACACTATTCATACCCAGGCGTGCCTGCAGAATGAAACTGTGAGGTAGAAGGGACACGGGTGTGTGTGTGTGGGGGGGTGAATACTTCATAAGACGGGGGGGTTAGCGGTCCATCCTCGTCAGAGCGCGTGGTAGCGGTCCGTGATTTTCCATCCTTCCATCCTTTTCAGAGCACGCGAGTGGGGGGTGGGGGGGGTGTAGCTCCATGATTGTGTGTGTGGGGGGTGATAGCGTCATTGTCCAAGCAGGAGTGAAAGTGAAACTAACTCGCTTCACTGTTCCTCTAACTCTCTGGGCAGCGCACACACACAGGAGGAGCGAGCGCCAGAATCTCTGCGCAGCAAAAAAGTTAATACATCGGCTACATATTGGCCGATGTTGATTAATCGGTGATATGCTATAACTGGCCAATTAATCTGTCGGGCTCTATCTATTAATATCATGATCATATACAGTTATCAGAAATAATAATACTTCCCAACTGTATAATTGTATGCATATTTATTACGCTAAAAAAAAAATCACATTTCCCTTTAAGAAACAAAAAAAAAAAAAAAATTGTTTTAATGCTCAATGATTTTGTAGATCTTAATTTACATAAATGAGCTTAATAAAAGGAGCTCAATGTTCTTTGAAATTTTCCACTGACATTTTAACTTTGCACAAGTTCTTAAAATCTGTGTTTCTGTGTCCTTCCAAGACTTTTCCCTCACTGTAACAAAAATGTTGAGGGATTGGTCATAAGGATTTCTAAATTTTGAACTAATTTTTGAGGAGCTTGTGTCAAAAATGTTGCCTCTTTTATAGTATAAACGTATATAAATACCACCTACATAAAGTTTTTGTTTCTGTTTTTCAAAATCTCAGGCCCAAATGAAGGATCTCATCAGGGAACTGGAGGACACCCGCATGTCCAGAGAGGAGATCCTTGCTCAGAGCAAAGAGTCTGAGAAGAAGTTGAAGAGCATGGAGGCTGACATGATCCAGATGCAGGAGGTCAGAGTCCTTCACTTTCGATTCTCCTTCTCATCTATATTCCTTCTTATCTATGTTGCAACAAAGCTCCCCTTTTTATTAGCTGAATTATTAAAAAAGACCTAAGATCTAGCTGAAGTTAAACTCTCTCCTCATGTGTCTTTGTACAGGAGCTGGCAGGTGCAGAGAGAGTGAAGAGACAGGCTCAGCAGGAGAGAGATGAGCTACAGGAGGAGATTAATAGCCAGGCAACAAAGAAGTAAGGTTTGCTTGTTTTTAGTAAAACGATACTATTTTGAGTTGTGTGCACTTCCTTGCAATTGATCCACTCTTATATCATCTAACACTCTTTCTCTCCCATCTCTCCCCAGTGCTCAGGCTGCAGAGGAGAGGAGACGGCTGGAGGCTCGTATTGCACAGCTGGAGGAAGAACTGGAAGAGGAGCAGTGCAACACCGAGCTGGTCAATGACAGGTTCAAAAAAGCAATGCTGCAGGTGTGTACACTTATAGCTTAATCAGCCCAAAATTGGAGCTACTAACGGTAGTTTGACCATACATGTAGAGGATTTGGCTCATATACAGGGTGTCCATAAAGTCTCTTTACAATTTAACAAATTTTATTACAAAAGCAAATGAGTATACAAATCTGTGGAAATTTTATGAAGTGAAATGTAGATATTAAAGTTTTTGTCTCATTTAATACAGCTCTATAAGGGCACCATTAGTTGCACAAAGTGCATCAAGACGGAACTGGATTTCTTGCCATGTTGGCTGTAGCGTAGCCTCATCAATGGTGGCAATGGCATAAATGATCTTTTGCTTCAGGTCATTGATGTCCCGTATCTTTGTTCAATATACAGTATCAGGGTTTCTGCACGTCATTAAAAAGCAATAAGTCTTTCAATAGATTTTGTGAAAATTAAGGCCTTAAATTGCATTAAAAAGCATTAAATTCTATGTCCAGAGGCATTAAAAAATTAAATACACTTGATGGAAAAAAAAGCATTGTGATTCACGATTTATTTTCATAATATAAACTTTTAATAATTTTGATCAGAAGTATCATGTTATGATTGACAGGTGAAACCCTTTAATTGGCTATTGTTTATGGCCAATACACAAAGTCACAACGCCGGATGCTTGGAATAAAACGTGCTGTGAGCGTGCTCATGCCATAGCAAAATAGTGGAGGGAATATTAGCAAATGTCGGAAAAATTGGAAAATGCAAGTTTCAGCAGAAGTGATTGGAGGAGGAACTATTTAGAACCTGGTTAAAGCCTGTCGATGGTAAACCGTCATAAAACTGTATCTGCAGTTGGACATGGGCATTAAATTTGTTTAAAGTGGCATTAAAAAGGGTATTAAAAAGGATTAAATTTGATTGGCTGATACCTGCAGAAACCCTAAATATATTCAACGTAACCCCATAGAAAGAAATCCAGGGCAGTGATGGTGAATGAGGTGGCCAGGGAAGTGGGCCATCTCTTCCAATCCGCTGGTCTGGAAATGTTTGATTTTGGAAGCCACCAACATGCAGTCCCCAATGTGATGGTGCACCATCTATCTGGAAAATGATGGTTGGTTGAAGGTCATCTAGTTGTGGTGACACATGGTCAAAAGGTCAAGGTAAACATTTTGCAGTAATTGATCACTTGTTGAAGAAAAATGGACCAATGATTCGATTGCACATGATCCCACACCAACCTCTCCCCCAACACTGAATACATGGAACAAATCTGATTAACTTATCTCATCAATTGCTTTTCTTTTAAATTTTTTAAATTGTAAATTGACTTTGTGAACACCCTGTACCTCTTGGCTCATATGGCTGGTTCCTTGTTCTGTGTCATTCAGTCCAACAACCTACATACCACAAATAATGATCACACTCACATTTTTTTTTAGACTGACCAGATGAACGTGGAGCTGACAGCTGAGCGCAGTGCCTCTCAGCGTGTTGAAGGGGTTCGTGCCCAGCTGGAGCGCCAGAACAAGGAGCTGAAACTGAAGCTGCAGGAGCTGGAAGGAACAGTCAAATCCAAGTACAAGGCCAACATGGCTGCTCTAGAAGCCAAGATCGCTCAGCTGGAGGAACAGCTGGACATGGAGACCAGGTAAAAGTTATGAGATACAGCATATAGGTTTGTGACTCCCTGAATTATCTTGGTATGTCTCAACTCTAATACAACTGTTACCAGAGTATGTGATACTGTGTTGGGCTGACTAATGCTGTGCTCTTCATTCAGGGAGAGACAGAATGCCAACAAATTAGTGAGACGTACGGAGAAGAAGCTGAAAGAGGTCATCCTGCAGGTGGATGATGAGAGGCGCAACGCAGAGCAGCACAAAGACCAGGTGAGACTACTGCATGCACACCAACAGTCCACTTAAACCATGTATACACCGGACTTGGAATATTGTCTTGTTCAGAAAAAAGGCAAAACCTCTGATCTTTTGAACATATAAGCATAATCATTACATTGATATTATTAAGGACAGATGGTGATTATGTATCTGAAGTTCAACTGTGCTTTTGTTTTTGTTTTTTTAGGCTGACAAGATGAACTCTCGCATGAAGCAGCTGAAGCGTCAGCTGGAGGAAGCTGAGGAAGAGGCTCAGAGAGCCAACGCTACCCGAAGGAAACTGCAGAGGGAGCTGGAGGATGCCACAGAATCTGCAGATGCCATGAACCGTGAGGTCACCAGCCTCAAGAATAAGCTCAGGTGAGACATGGCCTCTAGCACTTTGTTACGTTCACATAATTCCATATGTGCGTTTTGTGAGCACAGATTTGTCTTCAAGAGTCTTTTCTCATGCAGCCTTTTCACTATTATATTTTTTAGGCGTGGCGACCTCCCTGCTTTCACATCACGCCGCCTTGTGCAACGTGCTGGCCTCGAAAGCGATGAGGAGAGTGAGCCCAAGAGCGAGACCCCGGAGCCCAAGCCTGAGTGAAAAGCCACCGTGCCACCTGACTTGTTTAAACAATTGAACTGCATCATAACCAGACAGACCCAAATACGCTCACGAGCACACATTACCGCACCACCTGAACAAAGAGGAACACAAATAGAATGTTTTTCAGAGTAGCAATGGGAATCTGACTGATTTCTCCTGAGTCTATTCCTG
Source organism: Sphaeramia orbicularis (assembly GCF_902148855.1). Lineage (NCBI taxonomy): Eukaryota > Metazoa > Chordata > Actinopteri > Kurtiformes > Apogonidae > Sphaeramia > Sphaeramia orbicularis. The sequence goes on along the minus strand of NC_043964.1, from coordinate 44,297,692 downwards.
TGACCATCTGTTTTCTTTATTAAGACAATCTATGCATTCAAAATGCACAGAAGCCAGTAAACTCGGACAATCACCATGCTGACAATACACTCATTATTTTTGGCCAAACTCCTGTTTTTTTGCTTGGTTTTTCAATCTCTGGGAAAAAAAAGTGAAGAAATGTTATTTTTGTAAGGAACATTCCAATTATAATAGTCCTGATTTAGGATCTATTTTTCTAATTGAAGAAAGAGAAAACAAAGAATGAATAAATGAAGACAGATTACTGGAAGGGGACCAAAGTAATATCTCAATCTATAGATTTGTATTTTATGCAGAAGTTTTTATAGTGGTTAAGAATGGAAGTGCTACATGTTTATTATGCTCTTGCTCTCGCCTCAGTTTATAATGAAGGTTTATACGCTGAAATGTATTCTATCGATTTAGCTGCACTTAGTACTCAACACCTGACTATGCTTTTCAGCTTAATAGTTTGATATGCACATGTGAAAACATAAATTTGAAGGCAGATTTCAACCTAATTGGAGACTCAAACACCGAAGATTGCGACTGTGCTGAAATATCTTAATTTTGCACTGAGATAAAATGGAACACTTTAGCCTAGACATTATGAACCACTGCATTTGTGTGTTTCCTATTACTGACAGAGAAGTTTTGAGAAGATCAAACACATGCTTGTGTAGTAAGTGCACAATGAAGAGTGCCAACACACACTAAGGCCTTAAATGCAGCTGAATTCTACTGGGCAGGGCTGTTGGCTTTTTTTCTGAACATCCTTTTTTTTTTTATGTCTATCAGTGTTTTTGTTAATGTTCAGGGTAAAGTTGAAACGGGGTGGTGGGGTAGTTTATTACTCACAGCACACACTGTATTCTCAGGGCACAGCTTGTTGAGGGAGGAAGCAGCTGAAGGTTGTCACAAACCAAAGGCAGATTTCAGGAGGAGCTGTATTGGGGGGGGGGGTGTACACACTGTAACCTGTGTAACTCAAGTCGGAGTTAAAAAACCCCTCACAGGCTGTGTTCAAGGGGCTGCTTTTGGCTCACACTGCTGGGAAGTGAGAGGAATGTGTTGTTACTCAAAAATAACAGCTCACATTTAAAGATCTCTATCGCACTTAAAGCAAAACAAAGTAATATCTGAAAAAGAGAAACTGCATCTTCTCAATTCTGTCTGTCTGCACCTCTGGATTTGAAATCATGTTGTGAAATGTTGGTATTATTGCAATTAAAGAGGCTTTCTGAACTGCTACATGCTTACCCCTTGTGTCTTTAATTAGACCCGAGCCGAGTAACGCCGGCGCAGGGCCTATTGAGTCTGCAGTGGGCGCATGGGGAGGAAATCGCCAGCGACACGGTCACGTTTCGCCACTGTCGCCACTCTCACTCATATTCACATTCATGGCAGTGAGGCCTTTCCGAACATGTACATGTCATGTACATAAACCGTATTCAGGACTTGCAGCTGATGTCACTGGTCATGTGATTGTTGTTTACGTGTATTGGTAGGCACGCTATCTGAATCCAGAAAGTCAGAACTGCTGCTTAATATCATGTTTTTCTTTGGACTCGTGTTTTGTTTTTTGCGAGTATGTCTACTTGTGATAAAAGCACCATAGATGAGTTTCAATGTTTACTAACAGCAGTGATGCGCACGCAACTCAGGCAAAAACACGAGTATCAGCTACCACCCCGCTCACATCATGTACACCTCCAGGCCAGTGGCGATTTCTCATAGACTGCATGGGAAGCTCAGCTTCCCCTAAAATTGCGAAAATTAAATGGTTAAATATGTACGGTTGTGTTGACATTTCATTGACTACAAATGTGTTAGAACATTCATCTCAAAGACGAGTTCGTTCAGAATCAGCTTTATCACAAATCAATGGACTCGATGTTGTTCACTTCTCATACATTCCCGTTGCGCTGTTTTCTCATACAATCTATGGTCAATGCATTTGCCCGTAGAAGCTCAGCGTCCATGCACTTCAATGGGACTACATGGAACAGTTTTTTTCATTGCCTCAAAACTGGACAGTAATTGGATAAATGCCACGATGTTGTCCCGCACCCGGACGCTCGGCGTCTCTGGGGGTGAATGGAGCTGTGGGTGGACCTCGACTGGGCTGGATGCCGGGCTTCCACGTGCTGATTGGAGGATCATACGAAAGGCTGAATCCTGTTTGATTGACAGCTATTTTGAGATATACTCCTTCACTTGACAGAGTTCAGTTTAATACCGTCGCGCATTCAGCTTGTGAAATCAAGAGAGAAACCACTACGAAATTACTTGTTCATTTCTTGCACTGTAAATAAACTCATTGTACTTCCTTGTTTCAATTTAACATAATTTCAGCATTTACTTGGTACGATAAGGTCACTGACCATTTTCTTAAAAATAGGACCAATGGCCCTGTAGCTTACCAGCCAAATGAAAAGCTTTGGGAAATGTATCCAGATGCCATTTATGATCACCCAGTTATGTGTATTTATTACATTACAGAAATAGCCCATGTTCTGGTCATATTCCATTCAGATCTGTAAAAAATCTAAATTCCAACTTGATATCATTGATACTTACTGATTTATTGGATCAATCCACTTCCTATCTCTTATAATGGGAAAATTTGTCAAAGTGGCACCAAATCCAGAATCAGATCCGAATCGAAATAATTGCAATACCTTGTGTTGACATCATACAGAGGCTATATACCAAGTTTGAAGTCAATCAGAACTGTAGTTTCGGAGAAGAAGACGATTGAAATGTTTTCCCCATAAGACCCCATGTTAAATTTTCTGTAAGTTCCCGGACCCAGAAGAAGATCCTGATCAGCATGTGACCATTATGTTTTGGTCATCTCCCTATCAGGGTTGTACTGTAAAAATTTCCACTGGATATGATTTATATTTACTGAGTTATTGCATCCATCCACTTCCTATCTCTTATAATGGGGAAATTTTTCAAAGTCGCACCAAATCCAGAATCAGATCCGGATCCAAATAATTTCACTAACTTTTGTTGATATCATCATAAAGAAGCTGTATACCAAGTTTGAAGTCAATCGGAGTTGTAGTTTTGGAGAAGAAGACGATTGAAATTTTTGTAACATTACGTATGTGCAAAACCTGAATATTTACATTTGCTTAGAATGAATAGGAGTCAATGGGACATGCCCAGTCAGGGTCAGTCACGTGAGTGTAAGTGCACGGCACGTGACATTGGACCCTTCAGAGACATGGGGGACCTTGAGAGCTTTCAAATAAGGCCAAATACGTGGTGGCCACAAAAACGGATATATTGTTCTTGCTCAGATTATTTTTTTGCTTCATTTTTCTTTCTCCTACCTTTTGAGCTCAAATTTGACCCCCTAGACATTTATGAAAACTCACCAAATTTTGCCCAAAATTCAGACGTGCGTGAAATTGAATTTACATATAGATTTCGTAGATGTCTGTAAAGAAATGGTGTGACGGCACCCCCTTGAAAAGTGGAATTACATTATGCCAATGGGACCACGTCCAAATGTAAAGTTGTTGTAGAGCCACAAAAATCAGTATGCAGATTCATTGTCAGGAGACAAACAAAAAATGTTACGGCCATGCCCCTAAACAAACCACAAGCCTGCCATGTTGGATTGAAATTTCCAAAATGCTGAGTCAGTGTTTTTGCTGACGTATTTTAACTGTCTCCTCCTTGGGTGCTTGGCTAAATGAGCTCAAAATCAGTGTACATTATCTAGAGAAGTGGGGCATCAAAAGTTCAAATTTTTTGGGATTGGTGTCACTGTTTTTGTGCGGGGAGGTCAAAAACTTTGCAAAGTTTTTCAAACATTTACCATTACAAAAATTGCTTCGGCTCAGACATATGAAAATCGATTTGGCTCATATTTGACTCAGACATCTATCTCCCAGGCCTACACCCTTTAATTTGAAAAATTTGTAATTTGGCACTATAGCCTCCCCCCCCACAAATTTACTTTTACTAAAATTGCTTCAGTTCAGACATATGAACACCAATTTGGCTCAAATTTGAGTCAGAATTCAATCTCCCAGGCCCACACCCATTTATCAAAAGAAATTGAAATTTGGCACTATAGCGCCCCCTACAAATTTATTTTTTGGAAATTTGCTTCAGTTCGGACATACGAACAGCAATTTGGCTCAAATTTGACTCGATGGTACATCTTGCAGGCCTACACCCATTCAATGGAAGAAATTAAATTTTGGTTCCATAGTGCACCCTACAGATTTACATTTACAAAAATGGTATCAGTTTGGACATACATGGCTCAAATTTGAGTCAGTTGTCAAGCTCTCAGGCCCACATCTATTCATTGTAAGAAATTGAAATTTTGCACTAAAGCGCCACCTGCTGAATGATAGACATATTTGTACTGGACGTGCCCATGGCGAGGGCCTTTCAATGCCGCTTGCGGCTTTAATTATTTTTGAAGTTAAGGGCGCCATATGTAGGATTGTGGCCAAAACTATTACTGCAACCCCCCCCCCCCATAGTATTATAAGAAACCGGCCAAACCACGGACCCCCCACCCCCCCTCTCCCTTTTGGATTACACACCGCTACACGAAGAGGTCACTTCCACAGAAAACACTGTACTACAAGGAGCTACCATGGCAAGTGATGACAGGTCCTACACCGGTACCTGGTCTCTTCACCAGTCCCGAACAGGTGTCCTTTCGAGCCACCCTACCTGTTGAGTTGAGCTCCCTAGCGCTACTGAGCATGTTCATGCATGCGTATGACCCCTAGGCGTTTTCACCATTTAAATGCCCCGGGAGAGGACACCAACGGTCTGGGACTGGGTGAAGAGACTGCAGCCCCGGCTCTCAGTGGCTCTGACCAGGTGGTGAGACTGAGAGCTGGTGTTGGTCTTCCAATTCTTCTCTGCTTTCAGCCGTCTCCATATTTCAAAAGCATGTCCTATACATATCCTTATTTTGTTTCTAACTTTGTCACAAAGTATTTGGGAATAATAAGAGGCCTTGTAGGTTTATTAACGTCAGACTTTTATGATCAGAAATGTTCCAGCTGCAGCTCAGTGGGAACTGGCAACCTGGATGCTGAAAGGCTACTGACTTGGTGATTGGAAGACAGGTGATGGGTGGAGTATCAGACCAAAACACACAATGACAACATAAACATCATTTAGGGGCTGACACTTAGCTTTTCAAATGCAAATATTCTGGCTGGACTACTACTGTCACTGATATCAGTATTTGAAATGAACATGATTCCTTATTGTCTGGTGACAGTCAAGGCCATTTTATAATTACTTAGAACATAATTCCTTCATATTGCACCTTTAATTTGTAGTGGTTTTAAAGTACATAATTTCAAAGAACACAGGTTGAGGCCAGAGTGTTTGAGGCGTGAAAGTATGATCAGCAGGGGGCAGTGTGGGATTTTCAAACGGTAAAATAGCAGCAGCAAGTCAGAACCGGTTTCACTAAACAAGGATGGGAAACTGGCTGAGAAGACTTCTTCGCAGACAAGTATTTTGTACTACAAGGTAACGGCAAGGAAAAAAAGAAAAAAAAAAAAGTGAAATGTTTTTTCCCTGACGGCTACATTTGAATCATAAATGCAAGACTGCATAGAAATAATTTTTGATTACACTTTGAAGATTAGGCGAAAGCATCATGTTATTTAAGGAAAATAACATCTCAGCAGTTCCTTTGTTCGTATCAGTAGGTTGTACTCCTCGTCTTTTAGAGGACACAAAGTTAATCTGTCCTCAGTGTTAAAGAGTGGATCAATTTCCCATCATTATGACCTATTTATTTATTAGCTCCCTTCATAAACCGCATTGTCAACAACTAGTCGGGCTTACAAAAAAAATAAAGGGAAATGTGTCTAAATTAATATTTTGACAACTTCAGTGTAAACAAGCAAAACCATTAAAAAAAAGACAAACAAACAAAAAAAACAAACAAACATGGTAACCAGTGATGTAGGCCTATCAGTCACTCGGCAATTGGCGTTAGTGGGTCAGCGAGTTAGCCAATCAGTTGTCAGCACCTTCAGGATGGGCGGGGTATACGCACAGTTGTGATACGACACGTTGCGTGCTGACGTTCTACCAAGCAGGAACCGGCCGGTTTGAGTTATTCTTATGGTAAGGTTACCGGTAAATTTTTCTGTTACAGCACGGAGCTGTGTTTGCCGGAAAAGCAGAGGTAGTTTTTTTTTATTACTCTGGTTAATATTACTGGTAGGGAGTATCCACGTGGACATTAAACCGGTTGGTGATATTTTGGTGCCTTCGACGGTGAAAAACTTCGCTGGCGTCAACCTTTCGTCCAGTCCAAGTAAGAAAACAGTCTTATTTAACAGCTGCACAGGAGCCAGGCTACACAGTTTTAGCTAATGATGAGCTGCTGTTTAGCTAGTCATTAGGACAACACAAGTCTTATTAATGTTAGCCCTGCGTATTGTCTTAGAAATAAATCCAAACATTTGACTGTGTTAAACTAACTGGGAGCATCCTACAGTGATAACGGAGTAAATGTTGGGATAATGGACTCATCACATCTTTCATGTTCTGTCTGTATAACTTCACACCAATTCTTAAGGGTGAGCAGCATGGCCTAAAATGTTGCACGATTATGAGTCGATATTATTTTTGACGTTGAGTGAAAGTTAAATGAGGTCAGATGGTAAAACTGTAGTTTTATGTCAACAACTTATTATGGTGAGAACATTACAAACACTTCAGAAGAGCAATTATCTCTTCTGATCTCCTTAAATGCTTTTAAATCCAAACTCAAAGTGCTAGAGACTAACTCAATAACTTTCACTTGTTTTTCATAGTTTGACTAGTGTAAGTTTGTGTATATTGTAACTGTGTGTTGTTGTATTTCATGCTGCCTCTTGGCCATTACTACCTTGAAAAAGAGGTTCTTAATCTCAATGGGATTTTTTTCTGGTTAAATAAAGATTAAGTCATTTTTTAAAAAATTACAATGATAAAATGTTCTTTCTTCAACAACGTATGAATGATGAGTAAAATTATGTGCAACAAAATATTGAAGCAATTTGTGCTTTAGACGACAAGGGAAACTGTAACAGACACAAAAAATTATTCATAAATAATTCATATTGATGCCTTACTTTACTCATATGTAGGCCATATTCACATGAAAAACGTGCTGCAGGATGCACACCAGATGTCCTTCCTAATATGTAGCAGGATGATCTTTGGTTAGTTAATGACTAGCTGATGGTCTTAAATCGGCAACACAGTGCTGGTCAGGTGATCAGTGTATATAGTCTGCTGTGTGAGTGTGATCTGCAGCAGCCTGATCCAGACAGCCGGACTGTGCACATGCTCCATCACCTGTAAGAGATCTACATAAACCGACAGGCTGAGGAATCACTTCTGAAACATTCATGTAGATATTTTATTTAATTGATTTCTCATTTGTCTTCTTTTCAGGGGACTGTCCAGAGGCTTTGGGTTGAAAGCTTAAAAGTGGAAGGAAAAATAAACTAATCGCAGAAGAAGCCTTCAGAAGCGATGGAACTGTCACTGGTTAGATTTACAGAATATTTTATGTTATATGTCCTTCTTATTGATGACTTTATGATATTAGTCATTGATAAGGTTGTACAGTTTGGTGAAATTTGATTAATGTGGGCAATATTGTTGTGATGTAGCTCTATTAACTTGATCATTAAGGAAAAGGCACAGATTACCTGTTTCTTTAATGTGTTATTTCCAGCTCAAACTCACCTAAATAATCTAAAATATAAATATTCAAAAACTAGTGATATTGATTTTAAATGTTTTACACAATACCCCTCTGTTCAGTGTCACTGAATCTAGAATGTCACTGCACACATTGTAATTGTGGCATTTTGCAAGTTTTCACTTGCACAGATTGAAATTGTGGTTGCGAGCTGTCTGTGCAGTGCCAGTGATTGATAATGTCTCAGCAGTAATAGCTCGCTTATCTTGGCACCTTTTGCAGCTAAAGTGAGGTCAGAACATTCTGTCTGTTGCATTATCACAGTGACTCACTGATAACCTACATCTGCCTTCATTTTCTCAACCAAAGTAGTAGTAGCAAAGTACTCCAGTGGTATTTGATTAATTACTGCTGAGTTTTATAGTATGGCCAAACTTTGCACACAGTTTGGTATAAATTATAATTATCTATGTGGCAGTTTTATATGAAGTTGAAGCCAGTTTTTTGACAGTTCTTGCTGAATGTCTTATGGCTTATCAGTAGCTTTGGGCTTCACATGAGAGAAACAAAAACTAAATTACCTTGATTTGAAACTAATTCTTCTACTTATAGGTCAAGAAAATCTGCAGATTCCAGCACTGAACCATTTTGACTGAATTTTTATTACAAATGAACTTAATTTCAGTCTATTCTGAAATTAACTGAAAGTTGCTTTATGTGCAGATTTTGACTCTTTCTGTTTTTAAGTCTCTCTGGAGGGGCTGGTCAGTGTCCTGGTATAGAGTAGTGGATCCAAAATATTCTCAGCAGCAGACCCAAAGCATTTCATGGCTACATTGGAGTCAAACATATTATTATTATTATTATTATTATTATTATTATTATTATTATTATTATTATTATTATTATTATGTGTCATGAATTGGCACGATGTCTACATTTTTGCTGACTTTTCCATTGTCAAAACAGCATTGTCTTTCAGCATTGCATTTCGCTGGAATGTCAAGCAATTACTTTTGGATAGCAAGATAATGTTAACATTATCTTTAGCTACACACAACTGAGACATGAAGCAAATTATTTAAATGCTAATGCACACAAATGAACACATCTGACTTTTCCACTTTCAAAACACTGTCTAAAACTCTCTTCTTTGCTTTCAACTTCATCTCTTATTTTATTGTGTTTTTTGCATTGCGTTGAATCTTTTATTTTGGTTTCATCTCATTATTTCTGTTGTTTGTTCTCCATCCTGCATCTTTCATTCCCCTATGCCCTCCTTTCCTTCTACTCTATTCTTACTCTATTTGTCTGTCCACACCCCTCCCACTCCTCAGGCTCACCCTGCTCTCAAAGCCTTCATGTGTGGTTCTCTCAGTGGGACCTGCTCCACACTGCTTTTCCAGCCACTTGACCTGGTCAAGACACGTCTGCAGACGTTGCAGAGTGGCGTCCAGCCAGGGTGAGTCTTTGTACATGTGCACACAAACATGCAAACAGTTATCAGGGCAACCTTAACTTGCATTACATGTTCTCTTTCTTTGTGAGAACAACTCCATTAAAAAAACTGAATAAACAAAATAAAGTATTTTCCCTCACATGTAGAGCACATGAGCTCTACATGAACATAGTCTTAATGACCTTGTGGTCAGGTTTTTCTTAAATGTGCTTTTTGCTCTTTCAGATCAGGCAGAGTGGGGATGACATCAGTGTTTTTGAGCGTGGTGCGGACAGAGAAGCTGCTGGGGCTATGGAAAGGTGTTTCACCGGTTAGAAACTTTTTTTCTACTTTTACACCTCACTACTGTTCTCCATGTTCACTCATCAAAAATCTTTTCTGTGTTAAAAAAGACCTAGAATTCCTATAAAATAATATACCTGTGCCTCTGTTCACTTTCCATTTTGTTTCTTTAGTCATTCGTACGAACCATCCCGGGTGTGGGGATCTACTTTAGCACCTACTATACTCTGAAGCAGCACTTCTTCCAGGACAGGAGCCCTGGGGCGTTGGAGGCTGTGCTGCTTGGAGGAGGGGCCCGGACAGTGGCAGGAATCATCATGCTGCCTGTCACTGTCATCAAGACCCGTTTTGAAGTAAGAACAAGCAGATATATTTGTATATAAATGTACAAAAATGAAGTAGTGGTTCTGAGGGGATTCTTTTATTTCAGTGTGGCAGGTACAGCTATGGCAGTGTAACTGGAGCTCTGCGCAGCGTGGTTCAGACCGAGGGGCCCGGTGCCCTATTTTCTGGTCTCATGGCCACTCTTTTCAGAGACGTTCCTTTCTCTGGTATCTATGTCATGTTCTACAGTCAGACAAAGGCGTCACTGCCCAAAGGTACGTAGACAAAACGTCATTGAGTAATAACACATTATATAATAAAAATACTGCATTATGTAACAACTCAACAACATTCAACACATTTCCATAACATTATTATTATAGCATAACCATCACTGTGTTAATCATTTATCATAAAATGTGGGGTACATGATTACATATTGAGTTAAGGCCCTTTTTTACAAAATGCAGCAGATCAATGCAAATTGAATCTGTATGTACATAATGATGTGAAAATTGATTGTATTTTGTTAGTTATTCGATAATGTGATGTTTTCTACATCATGCATTGGTGCACAGTAATTACTTCTAGTAATTACAGTTGAACTATATAAAAAAGAAAATAATGACTGGTGGCCTTGTTTAGCTTTTTTATGAGATACAAAACAAACTGATGTAAAATATAAAATGTAACTTTTTTGCTTTTGCCCCCATTACTGAAGTCCCAGTTGTGTGTCTTGTTAAAGAAATCAGCGTGTCTGCCTGGGCTCCTCTGGCTAACTTCAGCTGTGCAGTCCTGGCCGGTGTGATGGCATCTCTGATCACACAGCCTGCAGACGTGGTCAAAACACACGTCCAAGTCAATCCACAGCTTCGGACATTAGAGGCCATTAGATACATCTATATGGTAACTATTGAATCTGTTAGGCCCAACACATGTCTCATGCCATAACTCCTGTTTTATTTTTTATTATCTTTCTGATTATGATTTCAAGTATTAAAATGCCCCAGATGTTTTCACCTGGGGGCTGTAAAGAGACATATATTGTTCTGGCTCTGACAGTGGCCCGTGGGAAGTATCAGGCATCTCAACTGAAATGCTTGACTTTGAGGGAAAATTTTAATTTAAGAAATGAACTTTGCACTCAGTATTGCTTAGCCTTTTGACAATAAGATTGATTTTCACTTCCATATTTATTTATTTATTTGTTAATTTAAGTATTCATTACTTTGATGTAATGTTCTTAATATCAATACAATACATTTCCAGCAGTGCCACATTTTTTCAGGGGCAGTGACGTCAGACCATTTAGCGACTATTGACTTTTTCCTGCTACAAACTATTGTTATTATGTTGACCTCTAAAAATCCACTATCACTGACAGTACTGTCAGCTAGCAACATATGGCAGCCCTAACATGCCATTGACCACGTCCAAATTTACAGATGTGGCTGGAGGTGTTTATGCCCTTTGCTTCTGTGCATTAGAATAGATTATTTTCTTAAATGTATCATTGCTGGTATTCTTGTTATAATATTTGAACAGAAAAATACATGCACACAAAAAGATGCAGGCTTTTTTTTTGGCTTTTATCTGAATCCCAGCCCTGCAGACGTTTAGCTTATTAGTTTGCGTCCAACTCCCAGTGCTGACAGTAAACAAGCTATAGATCATGTGTCACAAACTGCTGTAAAAATCTATATTGAGACACATTTTCAGAATAGACTGTGGACGTGTCCAGAATGCTCTGAAAACTGAGTAATTGGCATATCCCACATCTGAGTCTGAAAATGTTATGATTGGAAAAAGGCCCAAGTTGTGTGTTTACATAATCTGTGTTTAATTCACATTATCATCCTTTGCACTGTACTGGTGAGGACATAAATGTCATGACTGTAGTATGACGCAGATTGAGTGCATGTCATCTCTGTATACTCTCATATGCGTTGAAGTTTTCACCACAGCCTTTATAAGACAAAACATACAGTAAACTTGTTTATCTGAGGCCTGCCCCTACTTTTTGTTTTTTCTCTTTAGGAACACAGACTGCAGGGCTTCCTCAGAGGAGCAGTCCCACGGCTGCTGAGGAGGACAATGATGGCTGCCATGGCATGGACGGTGTACGAGCAGATGATGACCCACATGGGACTGAAGTCTTGAAGGGGGAAGGTTGATAAAGAAACTAATGAAAGACAGAACAGATCTAAGTCAAGTCACTGATGAGGACAGTAGAAAGTGGACCTGACGTCCAGAGTTGGTCAATATGCAGAGGTGTGGACCGATGATGACAGCCCTTCACTTCAATGACTGACATGCATGTTACAAGAGAGGAGAATTTGCTCTTTGTAATGTGTTCTACTGGGTGATTTCTGAAGTTCACAGTTATTATTATATACTAACTATTTATTGCTGTTTTCTGTGCTTTTTAACCTGCCAAAGGGATAACACAGGGATCTTTCAGTGTATTGAATTGCACTAAATATTATTAATTTGTCATTAGCTAAAATATTCCACTTTTTAAAAAATGTCTAAAAAGGTGGGAATTCCAATGTCTCCTTTTTATCCACAGGAAACATGTCTATGTTATCTTAAGATAATGCCAATGGCACAGTTATTACTTAACAGTATTCCTCATTCTGCAGTGCACTTTATTAACTATAGCAGTGCTCTCATGACTGAGTCTACATACCTGTTCAATAACTATATTATTTATATATTTTGATACTATTTACCTTAGAATTATGTAAACTTTTTGCTCACTATATTAATCTGCCTTAAAATAATATTTTAAGTTGTATTATATTGGTTATGTTGTTTTATATATTGATTTTTTTTTTCCGCTGTTGAAAGATGTTATGAAACAAAGAAAATTAAACAGTGTGAACAGATTTTTTGTGAATGTTCATTTTGTGTGTTATTTCATTCACCTGAGAGTGACATGTGAAGTCTGACTTCTGACACACCACCGTCACGTCTCACAATGACACAATGAGTGACCCAGCATAAACAGCGGTCATTATAACCTGAGATTTTATTTTAATCTTTGCTGAGCCCAGAGGTGCCTCTAAGAGCTGAATGAACTAAAGTAACCTGCTGAATTTCCATGTTTTATTATTATTATTACTTCACAGATATTAAAACCATGAAATAAGAGCAAAAATGAGGGAATGTATCTTTATTCCAAACTCCCTTAAAAAAAAAAAAAAAAAAAAATACTAAACCTGAAGTGGTGCTGATCTGCAACATAGAAAATGTATTTCTATTGTTTCTTTTAATAGTTTGATGTGACTGCTGGTTCATCTGTGGTGTGAAGTTATTGGAGCAGATAGTACATAGTGCATATTGTTCAGCAAATTGTAACAGACCATAAAGGCCTTATCACTGTGCTGCAGGACTGAGATAAGCAGGACGGGGGAGTGGGGACTGACATCAAATGGGGTTAAAGACCAAGTAAGCTGCCATGGTAAAAAGAAATGTATTTAGACGAATGTTTTGCAATTCAATTCAAGACCAACTACTTACACATTTAAGATGACCTCTTACAGGTTTTTGTATCAGAGTAAACTATGATGTGTGCAGCTACTGTTAAAACGATCCATATATACAATGAATTTTGTGTTATATTAAGTACATTATGATACAAGTCTCATGAGGAAGTTTTGAACCAATAACCCATGTTTTATAATTTTTCGTTTATATATAACTATAGATGTCTTCATTTCAAACCATCGACTGCTTTGTTACCTTAAATGTCTGATTCATTTATGACTAAACACAAAACTTTCCTGTCTGTGTTAATAAAAATGAACATGATGACTGATTCTCCCAAAAAGTGACCCTGAAATTGAGTGGACCATCCAGATATTTAATGTGTTCTTTACTGATCTCCTTTTCCCAGAACACATCTCCAAAACATGTTATTGCAATAATGTCCTTGACTTTTATCCAACCGATGTCATAACTCAACATATCAGTGCCAATTAATCTATTTATCTGTGCGTGAGAACAGTTTATAAATGGCCACAGTGCCCCTGCACGATTACTGTATAATGCACAGCTTTCTACACATTAAACACGTTTCATTTATGTTATTTCTCAACACTTTTGTCGTCATTGAGTACATATTATGACCCATTTGTCCTGGACTCTTTATCTCTAGCAAATATAGTTTCGACACAGGTCAGTCTTTCACCGCGATGTCGGCGTCTCAGCATTGTCTTAATATGGTCTTTCCATCTTCATTGTCTTAATATGGGATACTCATCCGCCCCGTGGACTGACCCCTAATAACCGCAGATCCCGTTAATTCTACACAGGGTTAAAAGCGCCACCAAACGGAGAGATTGCATAACTACATTTCCTCTCAGTCACATCAACTGACCAATCACATGCTTCAACCGTGGTATAAATTCTACGTCATTTCCTCGGTCGCCCTCTTTTCACCGTGTGGACAGATTTCCATACGGCGTTGTTTCGTGGTGAGTTTTCAATCGTTGTATTTAGTTGTTAAACCTTTTAATGAAGCTAAATAACGTTAGATAACGACAGACAACCACAAAATCACGCCGCGTGATTGTGTAAGACCAACATATCGTGTCTGTATCATCCTGAAAGATGTGGAATAGATTGCGCTAACATGTATAGCTAACATGCTAGCCGTTGACACGCGCTCACGTTGGTTCTTGTCGCTGCGTAATACTGCTCATAACCAGAAGTCATTCCAGTGAAAAATAATTGCCATTATTTTGTTACACTTCAATAACTAAGTATTTTATATTGTGGCCTCAGAGTTGATGTACAGTCTGCTACCGGGCCTTTTTCGGAAATCAGTTGATGTAGCCAGTGATTAGCCTGCATGGGTTTCCTCAATTACTTCTAGCCTCAATCACAGTCATTTCAGAAAATAAAATCTTATTGATTTATACCTCACATGTGTATGTACTTTTAACCACACTCAATCTGAGCATGACTGATGGGTGCTTTTTTTTAACCACTCCCCAGCTCTCCCATTAATTCGTAACGCAGGGAAAGCGGTCACGATGTCCGGAGGTCTGGATGTCCTTCAAATGAAGGAGGAGGATGTGCTGAAGTTCCTAGCGGCAGGAACCCATCTGGGAGGCACCAACTTGGACTTCCAGATGGAGCAATACGTCTATAAGAGAAAAAGCGACGGTGAGTTGAAGGTTAATTGTGCCGCAGGACAGAATGTGTCGTGATAATTGTAGAGGCTGAAACGCATGATGAGCTCCAGTTTGACTTTGCATGTTGTCAATATTACCAGGTGTGTATATCATTAACCTGAAGAAGACATGGGAGAAGCTACTACTGGCAGCCAGGGCCATTGTTGCCATTGAGAACCCAGCTGATGTGTGCGTCATCTCCTCCAGGAACACGGGACAGGTACATCACTGATACAGTGCTTTAATACATCCTGTGGGACACTGATCTACATTAATGTATGCACATTATTAAAGCCGGGCACTGATGTCAGTGTTCAGGTGTCGGAAGTGTGCAAAATTAAGCAGACCTTGGGTTGTCATCAACGCCACGAGAGCTTATGTTCCATGACTGGGGTTTGATATTCACCTGAGCCACACAGTCTGTTAACATAGTAGTTAGTATAATAAAAAGTATTCTTGATTCTGATTTCTCTCCACTACAGAGAGCAGTGCTGAAGTTTGCCTCTGCCACCGGAGCAACCACCTTCCATGGTCGTTTCACTCCTGGTACATTCACCAATCAGATCCAGGCAGCTTTCAGGGAGCCCCGCCTCCTGATTGTGACTGATCCTCGTGCTGACCATCAGCCACTGACTGAGGCTTCCTATGTGAACATCCCCACCATTGCCCTGTGCAACACTGATTCCCCACTTAGATACGTGGACATTGCTATCCCCTGCAACAACAAGGTGAGATGAACTAAATAAATCAGTAATTTCTAATGACAAATGTGAAAATGAATAGGTTTAGTATGTCTTACCAAGAGTGTGGTCAGTACACAAGAAACTTTGTGTCTAACTGCTTATTTTTATATAACAAAGATCTTGACTCCTGAGTATTATGAAACTAGTGCAGCATATTGTAGTTTTGGGTTATTATACTCATGGCTCATCCATGTTTAATATGACTGTAGGGTCACCACTCTGTGGGTCTGATGTGGTGGATGTTGGCAAGGGAGGTCCTGAGGATGAGGGGAACCATTTCCAGGGAGCACCCGTGGGAGGTTATGCCTGATCTGTACTTCTACAGAGACCCTGAGGAGGTAAATGTGCATGTTTAATAGTACTATGAATCATCCTGCTGTGTGTACTGGTATTGCTGGCTTATGCTTCTCAAAACTGACAGTCTTGATGTTCATCTTTAATGCAGATTGAGAAGGAGGAGCAGGCTGCTGCTGAGAAGGCTGGTGCAAAGGAAGACTTTCAGGGTGAATGGAGCGCTCCTGCTGCTGAGTTTGCTCAACCTGAGGTGGCTGACTGGTCTGAGGGTGTTGCTGTGCCATCTGTGCCCATCCAGCAATTCCCTGCAGGTATGATCAAAAGATTCATTTTGGTTCATCCATTTACTGGTGTTTAGCCCTTGCATTTCATCCAAGTATTATGTCCTGATTTTAACACAACTTTGATCTTTGTTTCAGCTACTGCAGCAGCTGCAGCAGCGGCAGCAGCAGTAGTCAAGACTGGTGAAGTCTTTTCTGGTGAGTGGAAATGTTTAACTAAACATAAAATGGTACCAGTTTCTCAGCTTGGTGCTAAATTGCGCTTTTTTTCTCCTTCCCCTGCAGAGGACTGGAGCACCCAGCCTGCCACAGAGGACTGGTCCACTGCCCCCACTGCTCAGGCATCTGACTGGGGTGGTGCCACTTCTGACTGGTCTTAAATCAATGACCAAAACGAGAATAAAAAGTGTTTTTTTAACACACACTGACTCTTGCTCTGTTGACTTATTTGTTGATGCGTATTGTCTTAAATGATTCTTTAATGGAAAGCTCTTGAATGTGATATATGTGAATCAAGGCATTCTAATCCTTATTGCCTCTGTAACGCTGTAAGGGTATTTTATTCTAAGTGGCTCACATGCCTAGGATAAAGCAGCAGGGTTTAATTAATGGCAATATGTTTTTATCCAGGTGGATTGTGTAAGTGATGTGGCTAGTTTCAGATTAAAATAGACTGAAAAGCATTACCTTGGCATTCAGCAGGGTTAAACTTGTGTGTTGCGTAGTGATGCTGTATAGGTCAAGGGATATAGATCAAAGAACTGTAAGGCTTTGCTTTATTTGTATTAGATCAGGGGTCACCAACCCTGGTCCTTGAGAGCTACTATCCTGCGTGGTTTAGATGTATCCCTCTTCCAGTACACTTGATTCAAATGAGCATATCAACAAGCCCTGCAGAAGCCTGGTAACTGTCAGGTGTGCTGGAAGAAGGAAACATCAAAATATGCAGGACAGTGGCTCTTGAGGACCAGGATTGGTGGCCAATGTACTGGATGAACCTCCAGGAGTTGAATATTTGGGTTACATGCTGTAAAAAAAAATATTAACACGTAAATCATCACCAATAAAAGTCATTTTAAAATTACACATTTGAATGGGTAGGATGTGGCTCTTGACTACCAACTGCATGTTGTTTTTTTCATCTAAACAGACTCAGACTAGAGCAGAGATACTGAAGACAAAAGCAGGGTAAATTTGCCTTGATTTTGGGCTTAATTGGGCCTCAGGAAAAGAAAAGTGAGACATGACAAGGGAGTGTTATATTAGTGCAAAATAGACGGGTCTTTTTGTTTTTAGCTTCTATAGGTAAACAGCAAAGGTTTTACTTTAGCGTTAGAGGGAGTGAACTAAAAACTTTTGAGCATCAAAACTCCCACCATTTTGGTGGATTTTTTGCACTACCGTTTTTCTTTTGTGCACTGGTTTATTGTGTTCTTAGGAAATTCAGTCATCAGGAAACAATTCAAAATACACTGGAATATGATACAGTAAAGCAGTTAGCTATTGTGTATTGCGTTCAAAGGTGATATCTGTGATAACGACTACAGTGTTTTTTCTCCAGTCTCAAGCTTCCATATTTTTTATTAGATGGGCGATATACGTGTTATTT
Organism: Sphaeramia orbicularis; assembly: GCF_902148855.1. Classification (NCBI taxonomy): domain Eukaryota; kingdom Metazoa; phylum Chordata; class Actinopteri; order Kurtiformes; family Apogonidae; genus Sphaeramia; species Sphaeramia orbicularis. The sequence goes on along the minus strand of NC_043964.1, from coordinate 44,279,812 downwards.
ATGAACCCTCCACCCCCTCTGAACCCTATGTATGATAATGGATGTTACAAGTGATCTTACTGTGTATCTAATATTATAAAATATTGCTTCCTTTTTAGTTTATTTGTATCGTGCTCTTAACTCTTAATGCTATGCAGGCCCTCAGTCTGGGTGGGTATGTTTTGCTGAGACAAAGTACCAGACAACAGATATCGGTGCGAGTCTGTGTAGTAAACACTTCGGACAATCCCGCCTGTTCGAGCAGAACAATCATCTCCTGCGCGTTCGCGCCAGTGTATCAGGTGGGCGTGTTTCTGCTCTGCTATTGGAGGAACCCTGTTCCCTTTCCTCCCAGACTTCCGCTTTCTTTTCATACGCACGCCCAGCCACTGAATAATGATAATAATGATCAAGATGGCTACTACAGAATCCTCCTTGCGGTAGCTAACCCCCAATTTCATGGAAACAGCCAAAACTGCGATTTCCCACAGTTTAAGTCCTTCGTAGGTGACGGGGCCTGTGCCGGGGATAATACTATATGGATTAATACGGGCTGAGAGGAGATAAAAGTAATTGTGTTGCCTGCAGCACTCATTCTGAGGAAGCTAGCTAGCAGAGCAACTAGCTAGTTGTACTTGTCGACCATCTCCAGGGTTAGCTCTCCAATCAACGGCGGCTCAGAGGAGCGTGGCGCTCCCTGTTTTCCGTGCCCGGTCGTCGGACGGAGAGCGTCAAATGGCCGAGCCGAGGAAAGTGCCGTTCGTCACCATTTCATCCTTCAACACCTCACCGCCGACCCCGGAGTCAAGCAAGAAGCGCCGTCGCGAAGATGAGGCCGTCGACATCACTTTTGGGAAAGATGGAGGTGGAAGTACCGCGGGGATTGGGTCAGAAGGTTGCGGAGGTCTGTTCGGTAACGCGAAAGGAGGAGGCGACGGGGACACCGGTGAGACGAAACCCACTGTTCGACTCAGCCTCTCACTGACCGAGCCAAATGAACGGGGGTCCGCGGAGTTCAACTACAGCGAGCTGGCAAACTCTACTCATACTCAGGTTAGTGGTGAGAAAGCACCATGATGTTTGCAGGAGGGGCCTAACCTGGCATCACTTCAGGAGCGGTCCACTCCTCTGCATGTGTAGCTGTCAGATAAGACTTTCTCTATGTGTTGGCATTAAGATACTCGACAGTTCAGTTAATAATTACCTATTTTGTGCTCCATTGTCACCATAGGGGCAAGTAAACAAACAGCACGTTAACAAAGTGTGACTGACATTTAAAGCACTTTTGGAAAAGAGGCAGTATGCGGGGAAATGTGATTCCATTGTCAATCCTTAGGAAAAGCTTGCAGGCTCAACAGTTCCCAAAGGACTCACCCCTTCCCTGGATCCCAGTGACCCCTTTGCTGATGATGAGAAGGAAAGACGTGAGGTAGAAGAGCTGGCCAGGAAGTTTGAGAGCAAATATGTGAGTACTGAAGTTCCAAGACTTATCAACATTTTTACAGCTGTAGCTTGGTTTATATAAAAAATGTTTTTAATGTCATTTCAGGGTGGTGGGACAAAGAAGAAGAAAAAGGACAGGATGCAGGATCTTATTGATATCGGCTATGGCTACGATGAAACTGACCCCTTCATTGACAATTCAGAGGCTGTGAGTTGACTTTTCTTGACATCACTCTTCTATCTTAGTTTCCAAACTTTTTTTTTTTTTAACGTTAGATCCACACAGTGTCTACTGGGACCAAAAAATACATCATGAATGTCACACTATCCATAATTTTACTAACCTATTAAAAACTGTGATCAGACTTACATTTTTCCATTTGTTCATATGTTGCTGGTGAAGTGACAGGTGCAAATGCTGACAGTCTGTTATTTATCCAGCATCATAACTAACATGAAACACAGTATGGGTGCTAACATACACAACAAACATGACTGACATTTCTGTTGTCAAAACATTACTCCTAAAATTCTCTTTAATACAGGAAATTGTTTTGACATGGCCTTGACACTAAGAATATTTTTAAGAGATGTCTGACCAGTTCATTCGTTGTTAAGCTTTATTACTGAACACCACCCCACTTAAAGTACTCTTACTTACTTCACAGGCTGCATCTGAGATGAACAGACCAGATTAGGAAAAACAAACCCTCTTCTTCAGTTAGAAAATTAATTAATGTATCATAATAGCATTATTTATTTTATTGTAATTGACGTTCCTAGTAAAAACATACTACAAACTTTTCAGTCCTGAGCCTTTAAGTTTGGGAAAGGCATTTTGTTCATTTGTGTTGTTGCCCAGTTCCCTATCACATACTAATTGTAAATGGAATTACTAGGAGTATGTCATTGAATTGTGGATAATCAGTATATTTACAGTTTTATTTCTATTTATTTTGACTGCAGAGTGGCCAGCATGCAGTTTTAGAACCTGGCTAATTGTGGTTACGTATCTCTCCCTCAGTATGATGAGCTGGTACCGGCCTCTCTCACCACTAAACACGGAGGCTTCTACATCAACACAGGAACTCTGCAGTTCAGACCTGCATCCGACTCTGAGGGAGAGGGTGCCAGCACAGCAGATAATCATTTTAAGGTATGTTCCTGCATTTCTGCACTCATAGAAGTCAGAGTGGTGTGTATGGTTTCAGCAATTCTTAGATCATAGTGTGATCTAAGAACTCTTGGAATTTGTTGGTAGTGACTACTATGTGAACACCGAATGATTCTTTCCAAATAGAAATATTCAACTCATCAGGTAAAAATTAATGTATATTAATGTATATTTTTCCTATTGAAGTGTGTGATGTAGCCAAAACCACAGTGCATTAATTTCTATACAAGTTCTACTAAGAAATGGATTGAATTAACCACATTGTGCTTCATCGCATTTCATTTTTTTATTCTTTGATTTGAACTTCCATACAAACATTTCCTGTTCAGTTTCATTTTCATGCAAATTTTCCTGAATGAATCCACGAGCAAGAAGTAATTACAAAACATATTACTATAAAGAGTGTTATTTGTCATTCATGATATGAGCAATGGAGCGGAATATGAATGTCTACATTTTTCTATCAATATAATATTGTCATCATTATATTGCACAGCCTTAATGTGTAGATGTATCCTAAATGAATACACCTGGATATACCTGCATGTCAGTACACATTGGTGTGTTTTAAACTGTGAGATTAAACCTATGTTTTTACATCTTAGCAGAAAATGAAAGATGGTGAAGAACGGGTAATTAAGAAACGACGGAAAAAGCAAGATGGTGGAATTCTGGAAGATAAGAAACCCAAGAAGAATAAAGTACCAAAGCCAGGGTGAGTTGTTGAGTGTTTACCTTACACTTGCCATTTTGTACACATTTGTATGAAGCGGTTCTGCACATTTTTCTTTGAAATGATGTAGGTTGTAGATTCGTTCCCAGAGGTCCTTTGTGCCAGATGTGACTTGGTTCCCAGTCGTTACTCGTATTAATTTCTAGCACCGCTCAGGTGTTCACACAGTTGTCTTCTGTCTGTCTGCTTTGTCCTGGCAGAGTGTCAGCACTGAATGTCCATCGGCCAGAAAAGAAAAAGCGAAAGAAGCTCATGAAGGATTCTCTCCACCTGGCCAACATGCTCCGTCGCTTCACCAGGGAGAAGGAGGAGATGCGCAAGAAGAACCTGGCTGCTGCCGGTCTCCCCAGACCCAACGCCAAAGTGCCCAGTGCCAACAGCGCACTACTCAACACCCACGCCAAGGCTGCTGGCAACAATGACTGTGGCATAGGTGACCTGACCGCCGACTCGGCCGTGATGTCACTGCTGGGGTCGGCCAACAACGACATGCTGCAGGACATGATGGGTGACTTGGACTTCGGGATGCTGGACTCTCCTCATCCGTCCAGTCCAGGGCAGGGAGAGAACGGCTCATTTGGGATGGGACATAAGGCAGGTGGCCGAGTGTCACAGGGTAACATGATGACCCCTCCTCCCCTGCCCAGTGGACTCCCAGGCCCACTTGCAAAACGCATTGAAGACCTCAGAGCAGTACGGCTTTACTTTCAGTTTTATGGGCAGCTGGGACATATTCTATCAGAAAGGTTTGAAAAACATTGTGTCTTGTTTTTTGTAACAGGCGTCCCGTCTGTTTGATGAAGAAGGAAGGAAGAAATTCTTCACGTTGGACATGAACAACATCCTACTAGAGTAAGTGGACACATTTACACTACCGGTCAAAAGTTTTAGAACACCCCAATTTTTCCAGTTTTGTATCGAAATTCAAGCAGTGTAAGTCCAACGAACAGCTTGAAATGGTACAAAGGTAAGTGGTGAATATTTACAACCCTCTGTCTGCATAAAAGTGGTGTTGGAACACACTTTGGTACCATACCATTGTGAGCATTATTTGAACAGTATTGTACTGCAGAAAGTAGTGTGTTACTATAAAAATGGTGATGAAAAAGCAATTAACGATAGAAGAGAGACAGACCGTCATAACACTTAAAAATGTAGGTCTTTCCTACAGAGAAATTGCCAAGAAAGTCAAGGTGTCAGTAAGTCCAGTCCCTTCACCATCAAAAGGCACTCAGAAACTGGGGGAAAATGCTGACAGGAAGAGGTCTGGCAGACCCAAAGCCACAACAGAATCAGAAGACAGGTTTCTGAGAGTCAACAGCTTGTGTGATAGGCGACTCACAGGACAACAGCTTCAAGCACAGCTCAATAGTGGTCATAGTAAGCAAGTCTCAGTTTCAACTGTGAAGAGAAGGTTTGATGGGTAGAGTTGCAGCAAGAAAGCCATTGCTGAGACTTCAGAATAAGGAAAAGAGGCTTGCCTGGGCCATGAAACGCCACCAGTGGACTACTGAAGACTGGAAGAAGGTGTTATGGACTGATCAAACCTGCAACTCGAAGTCTTCTCTTCACAGTTGAAACTGAGACTTGCTTACTACGACCACTATTGAGCTATGCTTGAAGCTGTTGTCCTGTGAGTCGCCTATCATGCAAGCTGTTGACTCTCAGAAACTTGTCTTCTGATTCTGTTGTGGCTTTGGGTCTGTCAGACCTCTTCCTGTCAGCATTTCCCCCAGTTTCTGAATGCCTTTTGATGGTGAAGGAAACTGGACTTACTGACACCTTGACTTTCTTGGCAGTTCTTCTGTAGCAAAGACCTACATTTTTAAGTGTTATGATGGTCTGTCTCTCTTCTATCGTTAATTGCCTTTTCCTTGCCATTTTTATAGTAACACTACTTTCTGCAGTACAATACTGTTCAAATAATGCTCACAACGGTATGGTACCAAATGGGGCTGGGTATCATGGCCAATTTCCATAATCAATTTGATTTCAATTCATAAGGTTCTGAATCGATTAATCACGATTCGATTCGATTCAATATCAATTCGATTCAGTATTAATTGATTGATTCAGAATAGTTTAGTGATACCAAAGTACAATTTTGAGTTGTAACCTGATTATTTAAGTACCGCAGTGATTGTTGGCCAGAGTGGAGCGGGGTTGGGGGGTGCACACGCTCCGTGATTGTTGGTCGGGGGCTAGCAGCATAGTGGTCGGACATTGTTGCTGTACCATTCCTCTAACTCCATACTCAGCTATAGATGATAGTATGGATCCAAGTTATTATTCCAAGAACGACCGGCTTCCGCGACTCGCCGGGCAGCCACTTCCTTCACACTGCGGGTTCGAGTTTGAGGCCGGAGGACCTCCAGCGAATGGATTTCCCCACCGCGTCTTTTCCGTGTCTTTTTCGCGAGCGAGTCCAAGTCTTCCCCAGGGGTTCGCAAGACAGAGCCGCCTGTGGTTCCGTGTACTCCCGGTCCTGCTCTGAAAAATCGATCTCAGATCGATCTGAGATCGATTAAATCAATTTTTTTACCCAGCCCTAGTACCAAAGTGTGTTCCAACACTACTTTTATGCAGACAGAGGGGGTTGTAAGTAATTCAGAAACGTTGGGACACCTGTAGGAATTGGTAGCGCCAACTTTCAAGGCTTGATCAACCTCCATTGCTGTAGAACTGCTTTAAGTTGTTAACCCATTTCTTGTTCACCTTTTTGGGGTGTTGTAAAACTTTTGACCGGTAGTGTATTTAAAGAGAATAAGGCAAAAAAACAAACAACTTATTTTTGGATCTGCTGAAGAGAAATCGTGGGATACAAATATAATGAAACAAAGTACATTTCTTTAATGTCATCTTATTTTGACCATTTTATTTGGCTTAAAACAAACATACTGGTCATGTTAATTGTAAATACTAACACCAAAAATGCATTAGAATTAACTAATGAATTAATTAACTGTTCATTAACTGTTTGACACCTGACAATGTTAGGAGGTGTTGGAATTGATTAATTGTGCTGCTGCCCAGGGCTGGGTGATATAGCTAAAAAATTTAATCAAAGTTGGTGTCAGTTATTGCAACAATTATAAAATCATTATTTCATTAAAGTGTAAAAGTTGATTTTTGGTCTAGAGTAGCAGTGGAAGAAGTAGATAATCATTGTTTTGAACCGTTCTTTAAAATAACCAAATATTGAACTATTTCCTTAAGATTTTAGGGGACAAGTCAAAATGATTGACACAAAAGATAAAAGAAAAGTTATTATTATTATTATGAAAGGGAAGTGGACTCTGTTTGTGTGTGTGTGTTTGATACTCATGTATTTTTGGTCAAGGAGGAGACTAGCGAAAATGGCAAGTTGATAGGATTTTGGGAGACATTAGTAATTTTGGACTACAATAGCCTTATGTTGCTATGCCCATGACAGTTGACGAGGAAGCATAGTACCATGCTGCATGATGGGAAATTAATTTAAAAATAGGAATGAAGCATTTACTAACTTCAGTCCATAGATATCGGTATTATTATATTAATTGTTGTTTAAATTTTAAAGAATGAGTTGTCAAACAATTTTTATGTCACTACTTCTAAAATATAGACTAACATCTTTTCCCAAAAGTCAGCTCTCCCCAGCATAAAAACTACCACATGTAGAACCCACGGTTCCCCACAGGTCAACGGGCTACTTATTTTATTTATCCCTCGTCTTTACTCCTACATATGGTTGCAGTATTTTTACTGTTTGATCTGCTGTATTGTACACTGCACTAAATGTCCTTTATCTGAACCATTTCTACACAGTTGTCCCATTTGCGTTCTTTTTTAAGGATTAAATATTTTCTATAGGTTTCATTTTCCTCCATTGTTGGCTGACTTATCAGTTATAATTACTCAGTTAGGCTGCGGTATTCTTTGCTGCTTACATTACTGTGCATGAGTTTTAGGCTACAATTAAGGTTTGTTTTAGCAAAGGTCCACTAACCACACATATGTAATTTTCAGTCTGTATTAAGATACATCCAGGACATACAGGAAGATTGTGCAGCAGTAAAAACAAGTGTTGTAGGAAAAACTGCTTCTATAAACCAAAGTGTCAAATGTTTAATGTGACCTGCCTCTTCTTCAGATGATATGAGATGTACTGCACAAATTCTCTAGAGTGTTACACAAGGTTTCATTCAACACATGTCAAGATGTTTCACAGTGTTTCAGTTACATTGTCATGTATTTTCTTGTTATATCTGAAGATCAGAGACTGAGAAATAATCATGCTCATTACAAGCCTACAAAAACTACAAGTTAATGGTGGCAGGTGCAGTCAGTTTAACATATACATAGATGATAAATAATTCGCACAGTGAATATGGTCGTGTCATATATGTCATGAAATACAACAATAATCTCTCTACTTCTCACACTGAATGTGAATGTAAACCTAAGTTAACCCTTTGTGTGTATCTGTAGTATTGAGCTGCAGGTCCAGGAGCAGCCGTCAGAGGTGCGGTCGGCCGTGTACACTCACCTGGAAGCCTTTGTGCCCTGCAATAAAGAAGCTCTGCTCAAACGCCTTAAGAAGCTTAGCCTCAACATACAGGTTTGTAGGAGTGATTCACATTATTCTGGAACATGAGGAAAAAATGTTGCTTTGTCAAGTTCGCCTCCAAAAGTCCTTGTGCTGACACGAGAACTGCTTTATGTAATCTTAGTATTAAATGATGCATGGAGGATTATATTTAATTCACATTAGATAATGAGTCATAAGCCCTGTGAATGTGCAGGTGTGTCTAAATAAAGCTACGAAGAGGAAAGTGTTTCCTGACGGCTCTGTCTGCATGCTCTATTTTCTGTTTTCTATATTTGGTGTGAGTGTGCTGCCCTGCATATGTACCTGTGATTTCTTACTGTGCTTCTAACTCCGTCTCTCAGGACGACCGCCTTCGAACACCCCTGCTGAAGCTGAAGCTGGCAGTGTGCAGCGTGATGCCGGAGCAGATTGCCCGATACAACATGGACTGCATCGCCAAAGTGGCGAAGTAAGGACACATCCTGAGTTAGCTGTAGCTCCGTTTTGAATTTGCAATGAGAAGCTTACCTGCATTTTTCCATGTGCTTTGATATGCGATAGTGATATGTTAAATTTGTGTGCATAGACAGCAGTCTGAAGAGGGAGAGAAAAACGGATCTGAAGAAGATGATGAGGAGAAACCAGGAAAAAGGGTGATGGGCCCTCGGAAGAAGTTTGTCTGGGATGACAAACTCAGGTCAGTTTTACTTCTCACGGAAGTGGTTTTAAATCTACAACCCATGATAATGAGTGAACCCAGTCTCAGAGTAATTACATTCATATATAACCAAACTAATTGTGCAGTAGTAAGTACTTGTTACAGACACAGTATGATCCCTGCCACATTTGATACAGACATAATCAGTGCAATCATTTATTGTAAGAAACCATAATTTGTTATTGAATCCTACGTTGAAGGGGTTCTGTGCAGTATTGATATTCCAGTCTCTGAACATTAGGGGAAGTCTGGTACCAGAACACACTTAGGACAAAAAAAAACTACCAATAAATCAACACTATGTATTAGGGCTGGGTATCATGGCCAATTTCCATAATCGATTTGATTTCGATTCATTAGGTTCTGAATCGATTAATCACGATTCGATTCAATTCAATTCAATATCGATTCGATTCAGTATTAATTGATTGATTCAGATTAATTTAGTGATACCAAAGTACAATTTTGAGTTGTAACCTGATTATTTAAGTACCGCAGTCATGCAACACATCAATACTGGGATCAATATTGATACTAGAAAGGAAATAAACATGACATTTCAGCAGGAAGTAGCTGAATCTGCTCTGAAATAATGAACAGGACACAAACATTGCCATGTTTTTACAGTGGATCAGAACGGACTTTGTCATCTTTATTCTGTTTTATGGCTGGAGGCTTCGACACATTTGGGGGGGGCGGCGACCTAACAGTCGGACATTGTCGTTCTACTCTTCCTCTAACTCCATACTCAGCCATAGGTGATAGTATGAATCCAAGTTATTATTCCAAGAACAACCGGCTTCCGCGACTTGCCAGATGGCCAGTTCCTTCACACTGCAGGTTCGAGTTTGAAGCCAGAGGACCTCCAGCGGAGGGGGTTTCCCCTCCACGTCTTTTTCGAAAGTGAGACCAAGTCTTCTTCAGGGGTTCGCAAGACGGAGCTGCCCGCGGTTCCACGTACTCCCGGTCCTGCTCTGAAAATCGATCTCATCCACTAATAATTGATTACGCAAAATTAAAATGAGATCGATCTAAGATCGATTAAATTGATTTTTTTACCCAGCCCTACTATGTATCCACACACTGTATCAGTCACTGATTAAAGTATAAAGATCAGTGTTCACACACATCTGTATTATGGTATCAAGTTTTCTTCTTTAAATCTCCATCAGTATTGACTCCTTATCTCTGGCTCCTACCAGTGTAACACGAAACTTGGGAGTCATGATTGATAATCAGTTGACCTTCACAGATCACGTTGCCTCTGTCACCCGATCATGTCGTTTCACTCTGTTCAACTTAAGAAAGATCAGGCCATACCTAACCCAACAGGCCACCCAGCTCCTGGTGCAGACTATGGTTATCTCCCGCCTTGACTACTGCAGTGCTCTTCTAACAGGCCTCCCAGCTTGTGCTGTCAAACCACTACAGATGGTCCAGAATGCAGCAGCACGTCTGGTCTTCAATCAGCCTAAAAGGGCACATGTCACCCCCTTACTCATTGAGTTACACTGGCTACCCATAGCTGTCCACATCAAATTCAAATCGTTAATCCTAGCCTACAAAATTCTCAGTGGGTCTGCTCCTACCTACTTAGGTACACTGATAAAAGCTTATGTTGCCCCATGACCACTCCGCTCATCTGGGGAATGTTGTCTGGTGGTCCCGAAACCTTGTACAAGACAATCCAGGCTCTTTTCATGGGTCGTTCCACGTTGGTGGAACGTTCTACCGAGTACTACGAGAACAGAGACGTCCTTGCCTATCTTCAAGAAGCTCCTGAAGACCCAGCTCTTCCGAGAGCACCTCCTGTCCTAGCACTGTCAGACATTCCTTTTTAAATATTTTAATAAGGTTTTTCCCAGGATTATCACAGATTTTCCCAGGATTATCTCTGGACCTGCTAGGGTGGTCCTGCCTCTCTCCTGCCTTCATCATCATCACTCACTTATCCTCAAATGCCTCCATGTGTCTCCCCCTACTCCCCCCTTCTCCCCCTATCTCTATCTCTATCGCTCTCTCTTTTTCTCTTTCTTTACCCTCTCTCTTTAACCCCAACTGGTCAAGGCAGACAGCCATCCTCCAGGAGTCTGGGTCTGCTCGAGGTTTCTGCCTGTTAAAGGGAAGTTTTTCCTCGCTACTGTCACCAGTCACAAGTGTTTGCTCCTGGAGGATTCTGTTGGGTTTCTGTAAATTGGCTTAGAGTCTGGTTTTGACCAACTCTATATATAAAGTGTCATGAGATAACTTTTTTGTTGTGATCTGGCGCTATATAAATAAAATTTGATTGATTGAGTGATTTGATTGGTTTTCCCCTGTAAGTCGCTTTGGAAAAAAGCGTCTGCCAAATGCATAAACATAAACATAAATCAAAACTCATACCATCTTATTTTGACAATTCAGTCATAGTAACACTGTGTCTTAGAATCTTCACATGCTTCGTCAGCTGATGGTTTACATATAGCTCTATTACCTTGGCTCTGTTTTTGGACAGAAAACGGTCACAGGAAAATCACAAATCGCCTCTGTTTTCTGAATGGTTTGTGTTGTCAGTAGCTGCACTAGAGATATGTTTGAAGTCATCCAAACAAGGTCAGAACTGTCACAGTTTGGTCTGAACCTTGGATCAACAATCGGCAAACTTGGCAAAGATCAAAACATCCCATAATACCTTTATAAGCCTCATAATCAAACTCACCTGTGTAGAAGAAACATTTCCATTTCAGCATCAAAAATATTAGTTTAATATGTGTCCAGTGGTGAAAACAACACCAATGTTTCTATTTCTTTTTTTTTCACTGTCTCTGCCTGGTTCTCATCCCATTTCATAACTTCCTTTAAAAAAATCTTGGGCATCCCAACTTTGACTTTGCATCCCAGCTCCTGTATCCAAGCTGTGAACATGCTTTTGTTTGCAAAGATCGTTGTTTGATTTAAATATTTAGGAGTACATTGTGAGTATATTTTAATTATTTCTATGTGGTGTATGTGTTTCTCCAACTAAACAAAATCTGGCATCTTTCCCTAACCTTAACCAAGTACCAACCAACACTTTGAAGTCAAGTAGGTCAAGGTTAAAATTTTTTATGAATTTTTAAATCTTGATGAATTGATATGCCTGACATCACCACATGCATAGACATGATACATCAGCTGGATTGATGCCAAAATAAGATACAATACGTGTGAGGGGCAGGGTTTGTTTGTGCCTGGTATCTACTCATTTGTTAATGAGGTCAGGCAAAAAAAGGTAGTTGAGATTTCTGGGAGACATGGTTGTGTGTTCAGTGTATACTGACTTGTGATGAGTACTTAGATTGTGTGTACTTTCAGGACACTGCTGTGTAATCTGGTGCGGGTGAAGCTGAGCTGCTATGAACTGGAGGGCAAGAACTCGCTGTCTCTAGAAGACTACCTCAAAGCCTTCATGGAGACAGAGGTCAAACCACTGTGGCCTAAGGGCTGGATGCAGGCCAGGTCTGTGTACAAGTCTATTTGTACTGGCAGTACTTGGTTTAGAGAGTACAAGTGCAGATGCTCTAATACGTGTTTTTTTCACAGGATGTTGTTCAAAGAGAGTGTCATGGCACATGGTCACCTCACAGGCTACACGTATGTCATGTGACTCATCCTTAACCCATTTCTCTTTTTAATATCTGACTGAGTTGTGTGGCTTGTTCTCACTTTAATCTTATTTCACTACAGAGCGAAGAAAAAGATGGTTCCTACACCCAAGGCCAAACCAAAGGTGGGACTTTTTGTCCTATTTCTATCCTGTTAGTTGTGTAAGACAGCAGGCCTTATGTGTTACAGGTTGTAAGAAGTAGATTTATCACCAAATTTATATATGTGCATTTACTTAGGAAAGGTACTAGGAAAAATGTCTGTTGATTACACTGTAACTACAAAACTAAATAAAAACAGAATGGATAAGTACTAATGCACACTGTGTAGCTCAGTCAGAATGTACCAGAACAAACCCAGACATAAAATGGTTTTGACGTCCATCATCAAGAAGTAAAATGGCTTCTGTTAATATTACTTTCTCCTAATATGGGTAAATTCAAGATGTGGCACAGCAGTGAATTTAGTGTTCAGCGAATAACGAATTTGCTGCACTTTGTGTAAGAAAACACTCAAGTTGTGAATGTGTTTTCTAGAAGCTGATTACTATTATTATTATTATTGAAGTCCTGTGTAACTCAACTGATCCCTAAGGGGATTTTGTGTCAGTCTGGGTCCTGCTCTGATGCCTATATACCCAATCACCTAACATTATAATGTATGAATATACTTGAGGTTTATATCAGATTTATATAATAATTTCATAAATGGACAAATATTTTTTTTCTTTCACATCACCATCCTATTCTACAAATCAACTATAAAAAATATGGTTGTTTATGTAATGGTTCTGAATTCTGATCTTTTTTGGAAATAGTGTTATTAGTTGTAATTTAATGGTAATCTTAAAATATGATGAGAAATCTTGGGATATTCACCAAAGACTCAGATTTTCCTTTATACCTGTACTTTGTGAGTGTGATTCATAACAGTATCTTAAATTAAAGTTGCAGAATCCTGTCACAACTTAATACCATCCCTGAGGTCTGTAATGAGACCAGGTTACTAAATAGTTTTTTTGTTTCATCTGTTGTGTTAAGGATGCTGGGATGTGGGTTCAACGGTCGACGCCTTCAGCGGCTGCCACGCCCTCCCCTGCAGGCCAGGTTGCCAAGCGACCACCTCAGTCACCGGCTGAGCCCATATGTCTTGATTCCCTCGATGAGGATCTGACGACTCCCTCCCTAGACTCCATCTCCCACGCACTTACTGTCCTTGGCAATGCAGCCAAAGGCCTGGCCCAAGGATACAGCCCCCCCTCTCCGGAGGTACCGAAGACCACCAACAACAACAACCCCGCCTCTACCCTCCACACCTCAACGCTAATCCAGCAGCAGAAAAAGAACTTGGCCAACACTCCCAGCTCCAGTGCACCTCACTACATCTCTACCTCTTCGTCTTCTTCCACCCCTCTGTCTCGGCCCCCCTCCATCTCATCCTCTCCTTTGACCTCAGTGAGGGTTGATGGGTTGGGGGTCGTTAAGGGCGCGGCACAGACGCCGCAGAGACACTCATTGTTGAACACTCAGAGACCTGTGAGCATAGGCGTGGCTAAAGCAAACTTGGCTGCTTCAGCAGCGCCACCTAAACCACGCCCACCACCCACTGCATCTCCGCTCCTGGCTCCAGGATCGAAGACAGGGGTCTCCACTCCCCCTTCTGGTCTCCTCAAAGGCAGCAATAATAACAAAGCTGGCGTCGACACCCTTATCCTCACATCACCACAGTCTCGGCCGCACACCCTCTCCTCACCCTCACACATGACCCCCAAAACTTTCCAAGCACCTCGACTGCCGCAGACCCCCCAGAGCAAGGCGTCCTCCTCCCCTTCACTCCCTCAGACTCACCCCAGTGTCCAGGCTCAGCCCCAGTCCAACTTCATCACCCCCTATGCATGCAACTCTCACCAAACCCACCCACAGCAGCATCCCACCCATTGTCAAGCTCACCCCCCGCACCCCAAACCCTGTCGTCACCGCCTCCCCCTCCACCACTCCCTCCATCTCTCAAACCCCAAGGTCTCAGGCAACCCCATCTCTACACCAGTACTCCCCTAAAAGCCCAGCAGGTTTCCGCCCGCAGTTCTCAGGTGGCCAAGGAGGAGCAGTCGCCAAGCCGGGGCAAGGCAGCTACACCCCTGCAGTCGGCCAGAAGACCCCGATCAACAACAGCACCACCAACACCAGCCTTATCAACACCTCATCCATAAGCAAGCATTCAGGATCCAGTGCCTCCCCCACGCTGGCCTCAGCCAACCCGGGCCAGCGTCAGAGGCCAGGGACCGGGACACCTCAGGTGGCCAAGCCAGTTGCCTCTGTCCCTTCGTCATCTGTCTCCTCTCAGTTAACGCAGGTTTGTAGCCTGACTGTGTCTAGTGAAAATGCATCGTCTAATTTAATTATCCCTCCATTTGGCACTAATCAATAACATTGATCAAAGTCACCAAAACCAACACTTTTAAATGAACATGATAGATGATTATGAGGACCACAGTGTTATGAAGACAAATAATTTTAGGAAAATTTTTACAAAAATGTCATAATTGTGCAGGTTTCCGATCAGAGGAGCAGGCAACTGCTTGGGTCGACATTTGAAATACTTTGTAGGTTTTTACAACTACTTCCTCATAATTCTCACAACATTTTGACTTTTTTCTTTGTCTGACTACAATGTTAGTGTAATACTCTGTGGCTCATGTTCTCAACACAGAAGTGGATCACTGACTTCAAAAAAGGCAAAGTTGAAGGTGTCGTTTGTAGAATGACATTTAGGTGATAATTTGTCAGATTAGGATTGGATTCACCAACAGTGGCAAAAACTGGCTGAATCCCCAAGATGTTGCACAAGAGCTTGAAATAATAACTAAAATATCATTTAGAATTCCAAAATATAAAAAGAACCTTTTTTTTCAGTTAACAAGTTGCAAGCTGTTAAGGATAACTAATTTGTTTCCACAGTTTAGTATTAAAACAGCTGACTGAGTACAGAGTAAAATATATGTATATTTTGTGAAAACAAAAAACCTATTTATTAAACTTAATGTATGGGAAATGTGGTGCCAAGGTGAGACCAGCTGACTATTGTTCAATGTGTAATGATACTGAAACGATAGGTGACTTGGTTAAATGACACCTTCCAACACTTGGAGTTCACGCTTCAGTTTGTAATCCAGTATAAACATCGTTTCTTCACAAATTTTATTGAATTCTTCTTAACTGTGAATTTCACATCTATGGGGTATTCATCCAGGCTCCCAGACACAAAGCAAAGTCTACATATGCAACAAGGATTTCAGGATTTATGTAGTTTTGTTCCTTAGGTTTTGAGTTGTTTACATCTTAATTGTCCACAATTTGCACAGAACTGTAGATATGATTTTAATCCATTTCTGAAGCTTTAGGAGACACATTTAAGTAAAATGCTTTCTGGTCACCACTGTATTGTCGTAGTGTCAAAAAGTTAATGTTTCAGGGGAATAGAGCGCAACTGTAAAAAAAAAAAAAAAAAAAAAAAAAAAAAGATACACGGTAAGAAAATCTGACACCATCAGTTACTTGTGGGCTTCGGTTTGAACCATTAGACTCTCAGCTCAGCCCATGTTCTTTGCTTTATTATGCATCTGCAGTTTTGTTTGCCATGTATGACATCTTGTTTTCGTTCAGGTCTCTACAGCAGGCAGCAGCAGTCTGCTGAGCTCGGCCCCATCCCTCCCCCTGGGCTTCGGGATGCTGGGGGGCCTGGTACCCGTCTCCCTGCCCTTCCAGTTCCCCCCACTGCTCAACCTGCCTCCACTCGGTACAGCTGGCTCCAGCACAGCAGCCAGCAGCTCCGCAGCCAGTAGCAATGCACCGTTCTCTACACTGACACAGAGTGAGTCTCGCACACAGGGCAGACGCAGGGAGATGCAACACTGATGAAAATGCAAACAGAACAGTTTGAGCGTAAATGTGTATTTTCCTGTAGTAGCCAGGCCAGTACGTGTTCCTGTGTAGGCTTTGTTCTGTGTCGTATGTTTTTGCATCATGTTTTATCACCACATTATGTCAGAATGTAAGTTTGTGATTTTTCTCTTGTTTGACGTTATCCATTTTGTTTGCTTCATTTCTCTCTTCCCCCTCATTTCTTTTCTTACCTAAATGATGCCAACCCTGGTTACTTTCTCCACTTCTGTCATTCCTGTTTGGCTTTCTTCATCTCTGCACTGTCTGGCTATTTTCTGTCCTGTCCTCACTGTTTTTCTCTCCTCATTTCATTGGTCTGCTCTCCCTCATTTCCCTTTTGCCTCTTTGTTTCTTGTCCCCCTGTCCTGTCTCCTCAGATCTGTATAAGAGTCTCCAGTCAGGGTCTCAGGTTGCTCTGCCTCCTCACTTGCAGCTCGCTTTCTCAGGTAAAATCTGACCCTCTCTCTACTCCAAAAGCCTGCTCTATTTCCTCCTTCTCCTTGCCCCCCCCCCCCCCCCCCCCCCCCCCCCTCCCCCCGTCTCTGATTTCAAATGTTTGGTGTGTTCTGTCTTGGGTTGTCCTTCTGTCTGTTCCTGTTCTGTTCTCTGCTTGTCTGTCAGGCAGCATGCCTTTACGTAGCCATTTCAACTGTTCACTCTCTGGAATAGTTTGCCTCTGACATTTCAAGACCTCTGCTATTCCTGTCCAGATGTCACTCAAGGCCAGGGAGGAGATGCGAAGAGGAAGACCCTATGATACCTGCACCAGGAAGGAGCACAGCTTCGGCCCACAGATGGACAGACCACTCATGAGAGGGCCCCTAAATGAGGACTGGCTGGGTCACACTCACTTGATCTGAGAAGATTAGCTCAACTTTTCATGGACACCACAGTTGAATAACTTTTTTAGACAGTTTGATAATTTTTAAATGCTATTCTTCATAGATTTGCTAAATGAAATGACAGATACAACTTGTCAATGTTTACAACATAGACCTATATCACTGTGGACAGGAAGGAGGAATGAGTGAGGTTTTTATGAGTGTGTGTGCATGCATGGATGAGTGTTTGAGTGTTTTCTTGGGTAAGATTGAATGCGTGCCTTTGTATGTCTCCCTCTGATGCATGGTCAGTGTGTATTGGTGCTGTTTTTATCATAATGTAATTATCACTGATACGTGTAAGAAATGTAAACTTAAAATTGTTGAATTTGAGCTTTTTTTTAATGAGAGCTGTACACTTTTTCATTTTATTTGAATTCTTGAATGAATTCATGACTGTATAGAACTCAAACCTACTTTTAATTAAAAACTTTCCCTTACAAATGTAACCATTTGATGTGTCTTTAACTGAACAGCAACATCATATAAATAGGCAGTGTAGATTTAATTGAAACCTTGAGTTTGCTATTAAATCAGACTCAAAAACATTAGCAAAACCTAAAAGACAACTTTCAAAAGATTTATCAGTAATGATCACTTAAGGTATGCCAACACCCTGAAGCAGGATCAGAGTCCAACAAATTAACAAATGAGACAAACAATACAAAAAAGGAAAAAACAATTGTCAATCTTAGCAGTTTGTGGAAAAAAAGTGAATGGTAACTTGGACTGGCAGTACAAGGAGGTTGGGATTGGCTGGTCCTCACAGACTCTCCCAGGTGGTCTTCCCCTTGATATACTAGTCGTGTTCATCTTCTGAAGCTTACTTCACCAGAGGCCTCGTCTTATCATCGTCACCACACTGATGGGCTTTATACTTTTTCACTTCAGCCATGTACTTTGACCAAGCATCGCTCTTGCCAGGCTCAGCCTGCAACACAGAAACCACAGGTGATTAACAACAACCGAGTGAATCACATAATTCACACCGATAGCAGCCCAACTTACTTCTGTGTCCTGTTTCTGCTTCTTGGCAACCATACCGGTCTTTAGGAACACACCACCTCTGCGCTTCCCCACCTGGGTTAGGGGATAGAAGACTGAAACCGTTATAGGAGCCCCTGGACTGTCAATGAAGGAGACTACACCAGAGCAGAAGGTCTACATTTAGTCTCCTGCCGCACCACCAGCGAAACCATCAGAGAAGAGCATCCCCCCACCCCCATCCACACTGTGTTTAATAAGTAACAAGACTAACACAAACACTGGCGTGTGTGAAATTCTCCTATAATGTTTAGTATTTTAGGATATACTAAGTGCTTATACCATTAAACACTATCAAACTACTGAATTTGGATGTGTGATCACATCTTACAACTGCCAAACCCCTTACAAAGCTCGTCACGGGAGGGGGCTTCTTTTCCACTGATGTCTGTCCTTGCTCGGTGGTTCTCGCGTCTCCACCTGTTTGCTGTGTCTCCTTTTTCCTCTTCTCCTCCTCCATCTTCTTCTTGAACATCTCCATGAAGCTGCCATCGTTAGCGAACACGTTGCCGCCGGACACCGGGGCTTTGGACGCTGCCGCGGGGCTGCCGGAGGGGGACGCGGGGCTGCCGCTGTTGGAGTCGCTATTGCTGCCGCCCCTGGTTGGAGGTTTGTCGTGTGCGCGTTTTGGATCCATATTTCCAGGCGGTACTGTTCATAAACAGACGCAGTCCAAACAGCGACTGTGTGTCTGTTTTCTTAAGTAAGGATGGATTCGCTGAACAGCACTTCACACACACCGAGACGGACTGGACTCCCCTCGGGAGATTAAAAAAGCTCTGGAGTCCAACTACACAGTCGCACAGTTAATTTCAGAAGACTGTACTTTACAGAAAACAGCGCGAAAATGTGCAAAAGCTCCAGGTAGTTATCTCTTAAGCGCACATGACCTGACAAAACAATACAGCAGGCGGTTTAGCTGGCTCAGCTGCTAACGTGGCTAACGCCCAGTTTACTACAGCCTTCACACGAACAAAGTCCACTTAGACTGCGAATTGATGTATGGAATTTAGCCTTATACATAAAACACAGGTCTTCAACGCCACAAAGTTGTAATACCTGCGTCCGAGACGAGTAGGTCTGCAGATTTTCCTAACGCGTTTCGCTAACTTTTACCACTCCTCACTCACTGTCGGCCATGTTTAGTTCCTTATGTTGACGTCAGTATGTGCCTACTGCGCCCTCTGCTGTCCTGGAAGTGACACCGACACTCAAGAAAACCCCTCACATTTCAGTGTATCTAACCACTGCGTGATTCTCAAAAAGGCCACAGTGTAAGAGGCTGTGTCTGAACGTCAATGTGTGCTCCGAGAAGGAGCATAAGCGAGAATCACATGACTCGTATGCAGAACCGCAAGCCTGTGAAAGGGTTAGTGTGAGTTTTATGTTTTCACATATAAAGCAGTGATGCTTTGACAGATGATAATTGAGATGTGCATTGAGGAAGGTGGAGGGCATTTATTTACGCCCGAGCCGAGTAAAGCCGGCGCAGGGCCTATTGAGTCTGCAGTGGGCGCATGGGGACGAAATCGCCAGTGACGCGGTCGCCTTTCGCCACTGTCGCCACTCTCACACATATTCACATTCACGGCACTGAGACCTTTCCGACGATGTATATGACATGTGCACAAATCGCATATTTACACCTGCTCAGAATGAATGGGAGTCAATGGGCCACGCCCACTCGGGGTCAGTCACATGGGTGTAAGTGCACGACACGTGACATCTGACCCCACAGACATGTGGGGGAGCTCGAGAGCTTTCAAATAAGGCCAAATACGTGGTTGCAACGGAAACGGCTATATTGTTCTTGCTCAGATTATTATTAAAAAATTTAAATTCCGAAAAATTTTAAATTCGGCGCCATAGCGCCCCCTACAATGTTACCTTTACGAAAATTAGTTCACGTTAGACATGCGAACACCAATTTGTTTCAAATTTGAATCAGTTGTTCAATCTCCCAGGGCCTACACCCATTTATCAAAAGAAATTGCCACTTCGCTCAGTGCGCCCCTACAAATTTACCTTCACGAAAATTGCATCAGTTCAGACATACGAACAACCGATTTGGCTCAAATTTGACTCAGTGGCACATCTCACAGGCCTACATCCATTCAATGGAACAAATTGAATTTTGGCTCATAGCGCCCCCTACAGATTATTTATACAAAATTTGTTCAGTTCGGACATACGAACACTGATTTGTCTCAAATCAATTGTCAATGTCCCAGGCCTACACCCATTCATCAGAAGACACAAAATTTGGGGCTAGAGCGCCACCTGCTGAACGATGAGCATACATCCACTGGACGTGCCCTTGGCGAGGGCCTTTAGATGCCGCTTGCGGCTTTAATTTTTTATTACACTTGAATGGAGCAACTGTAACACCCAATAATTTCCCCTTGGGATTAATAAAGTATTCTGCTTCTGATCTTGGAAAATCCACATCATCTTCTCCATTTTATTCTAACAAACCAGAAAAGCAGCTGCAGTGGATGACTAACATCCTTAAAACTAAGGACTGAGAGGTATAGAATGGCCTTCATGTCCACTACCATCAGAGTCTACAAAACCTCAGTCTGATGGTTCATTTTCTTTTTTATTCCAAAAAAAAGTCAGTTTCACCTAGGGATCAAGAAAGTTCACCTGGATCTGTATGATCTGTTTCATTACAACTGAATCAAATGATCCTATTCACATTTTACTCTAATCAACGGAATATCATCAGTTTGTGTTTGTTATGTACCTTGGGAGTTGCAGGTCAACACAGATACACATTACCTTTCTTGCTTTTATCACCATATTCTATCATCATACAGTTTGCAGTTTTTCTCAGTCACTCTGGTATATTTCTCGAATCATCCTCGACATTTGCAAAACAGCATTTCTCAAAACAATTTGTACAAATAGCAAAACACCACGGATAATCTGCAAAGGCCAGTCTCTTGCTCAAAATCCATCGTTCATCTCTCAAAAGTAAATATCTGTGTCAATGAACATGTCAGTGCCATCAGAATGACAAGTCCTTGTGTCATTGTGTACAGATAAGACAGTCAAATTGCTTATTCTTGTCAATATAACAGTGTACTCTGGAGGGATGTTCTGATGTAACTTATGGCTAAAATTTTGATGACAGTTATTGTAAATTGTAAGTCACACCTTAGTGTATGTGGAGAGTGATCTCAAGAGACTGGACAAGATTCACTTTTACGCTCTTACTGTTTTGTACTGTAATTTGTTGACAGACCATGTCATTGCAATACAGAAAGGAAAAGACAGCACTGCATAGCACAAGAAAAAAACCAAAAACCAAAAGTAGAAATGTGAACATAGAACAATCTCCTTAGGGAAAACTGTACATGCAGTGCTGTAGGAATTACTGTGCAGTCATCCTACACCTCCTGACATTCCTGTCTGTTGGGCCACAAATTCTCATCCACATCACAACAAATATATTCTCTTGCGACGTAGTGTGGAAATAATCTTTTAGTGTCTTACCCAATTCAGGACAGATTTAGAAAAAAAGCCTCATGGAAATGTATAGAAATATGCTTGACATATTATGACAACTTGTTCAACCATTTTACACGTAAAGATGTATGCGATGTACTAATGCCTAAAGTTGTGGGGGGTGAGACTATTCAACAGAGATCCATTATAATACATTTTGATCAACATGACATAAGCAACTGATAATGTAGGAAGCAGCAGAGAACTGTACATAATCATTTGCATGGATGTACCAAAGCATTTGCAACTTCTTCAAAGAAATGAGAAACTGCTTTTTTGATGTGCACAAGTGACACAATGTGAAGACTGAAGAAGTAGGTTTGAGAATTTCAATTTTGATCTGAGAAATGTACCAAAATGACTGAGAAAAACTGTAAATGGGATGTGATGAACCTTTTCAGCAGATATTCTGGTTTCTGAAATCCGTCAAAGCACAGGTGTTACTGACATTAACATCACCTCTGTTCTAGTTCCCCATGAGGCCAGTCCAATGAATCACTAAATGGGACACAAACATTTTTTAAAATTTTTAATACAGCCAATTCATTTCTTGTTTTTCAGCCAGAATGTTTGCAACAAAAAGTTCTGTTAACTTACCTTTTTAGGCAAAAAATATGCATAATTTTTAGCATTATGGTATAATACTGACAATAATAACTCCCCACCTAAATTAAACTAATATCCTTCCAGTGGATATTTACTACAGTGATAAATATGTTTCAGCTGCAACAAATTGTTTAACCCTAACTGATGCAGTTAATAATAATAAACCCCCCTTTGATATAAAGACTGTACAGTGTTTCAATGGAAAACGATCTTATGGTCTGATGAGTCCAGATCGACCCTGTTCCAGAGTGATAGGTGTATCAGGTTGAGAAGAGAGGTGGATGAAGTGATTACTCATCATGCCTAGTGCCTACAGTACAAGCCTATGGGGGCAGTGTTATGATCTGGGGTTGCTTCAGTTGGTCAGGTCTAGGTTCATCAACATCAGTTTCCATAAAATGACGTCTGCTGAACCTGAATATACTGAATGACTAGGTCTCAACATCAGTGGATTTTTCTTCTCTGATGACAGACAAATTCCAAGATGACAATACCAGGATTCATCACGATCAGATTGTTAAGGAGTGGTTCAGAAGGATGAGACATCATTTTCACACATGGATTGGACACCACGCAGTCCAGACCTGAACTCCATTGTGTGATGTGACGGTGAAAACTTTACACAGTGGTTTGACTCTATCACCTGTAGAAGATGAAAAAAATAAAAGCTAGGGCATTGACATCCTGTAATCAAAGCTAAAGGTAATCCAATAACATATTGTGTGTTAAGACTTTTTGGATGAAAAGTGTATTTCAGCTGCATTCACAACGCACCACAGTAGTTCTCCAAAAGGACTTCATCACATGTATTCTAAAGACCTACAGTATTCTAAAGGCCTGAGCAGAAAATGCACAGTCGTGCTATTCATTCAATAATAAGTGCAACAGTTAGAGTGTTTTGGGTTTGTACTTGTTGGATAACCAACATGCCTTTTGGAGAAACTTGAACAGATCTATGATTAACTTTTTGACACTAACCTGCAGTGGAGCAGGTCTACTAATAAATAATGAATAAAAGAAGAATGACCAGGTCTCAACATCAGTGGATTTTTCTTCTCTGATGACACAGACATATTCCAAGATGACAATACCAGGATTCATCAGGATACAGTACAATTGTCTGTTTTCTATGATTCTGTTTGGTACATCTAGGTATGTCAGTACTTGATAATGGTTTTTAGACATGCTGAGGCAAAGTGGTGTAATAGATACTATTAATATGGTTTTTCACAGTTCCACTGAACTGTTCTTGCAGTTGCATAAAAGATGTGAGAAGTGTGACTCATGAGTCTGGCCTTTAGATCATGACAGATTTAATCTGTACCCACCAGGAGGACTAAGGTGAAAAAACCAGGGTCAGTGTTCTTTCTCATATCCTTCTGGATAAATATTTATATCTCCATCACTGCAGACTTTGAAGTTATTGTCAAAGACAACTCCAGACACCACGTCACATCTAAGATCCCATTTATTTGTAATCCAAAAGTAGAACAGACAGGACTACAAATCTTTAACTTGCCTCAGATCCCTGGGTGAAGTACAGCACA
The DNA here is from genome assembly GCF_902148855.1 of Sphaeramia orbicularis. Lineage (NCBI taxonomy): Eukaryota > Metazoa > Chordata > Actinopteri > Kurtiformes > Apogonidae > Sphaeramia > Sphaeramia orbicularis. Next base: position 44,256,042 of record NC_043964.1, on the reverse strand, counting down.
CTATAATCTACAAGACCATTATATAACAGACAAACACCAACAAGCAAAAATTAACCCCTTCAAGCCATGCAAATGTGGAGCAAGGATAAAGACTTACATCATACATATAAACTCAGAGTATAAAAAATGTGTGCACAACAGCAGAATTCTGGTCTGTATGGATCATAGCACAAACATCCGCAGGGAGGAAGTAAAAGTCACAAAACAGCAGCTTTGATATGGGGACCGATTCAAGACTAAAAGATAAGACATCTGTTCAAACGGAAAAAAATAACCAGTAGTGAATGAAGGCAGACCAAGTGTTGAGAATATTTTGTTAAAGACTCAAACTTGACTTCCAGTAAATAGACCTGCCCAACAAAAGAATTCCAGTGCATCAATGTGTAAATTTCCTGTTCAGTTTGAGTGTAAATAAAGTCTAGCAGCAGCCATTTATGACTCACTCTTTAGTGTTATTGTTATTATTATTACTAATTAATTAATATAATAATAATAATAATAATAATAATAATAATAATGACTCAATCACATTGTGGGCGATTTTCCAGTCTTTGTGACTAAGAAGCTTCCTGTCGGTTACAAGTCAACAACTTTCAATTTGGAGTCTAAAGTGGTGAGTGCAATTAGGTCCTACCCACAACACAATGCTTTTTTTAATCTTTGGGAAGAAAAAAAGCTGGAAGACAGACTCAAATTCAGAGAAAATCCATATGAAGGCAGATGAAAGACAACCCTGTAGTTTAAGTAAAATCTATTTGTGCCAATTGAGACTTGGAGGTGGGCTCTGATGGAGAGCAGACCTCACGCCCCCTACAAAACCGACTAGAATCCTGCAGGACTCACTGAGAGGATGCTCAAAAACCTCCATCACTGCCACCGCCTTGCCATCCTGCAGTACCCAAGAGGAAACTGAGTATGCTGGATACAGCAGCAGAGCCTGGAACGTCAAACAAGCCAGACGTCAACCAGAAACCTCAGTCAGTCATAGCTACAGAGGGATTTTTAAACTATGTGAGGCACTCAACAAACCGGCGCAGGGAAAGTGCTTTGGCGTATGCTGTGAAAAGTCTAACATGAATATTAAATTTACAGACTTGAAACAAAAAGGCAAACAGACTAAAGCTAATACATGCCCTAAAGGTCTGTACATCTCTAAGACCCTTCATATTAAAGCCAAAATTCACTTCAATTTCACATAAAAATTAAACGCTAAAAGAAATTTAGAAAAAAAACAAAAACCAAGGAGATGTTACTGATGGCTACAAGTGGTGAGGATGTTTTCAGTCAACAGGGATTGTATGCGTGTTTTGTTTTTATTAGCACGTATTAGTGCATCTTCAACATGAGTTCATGCGTTTCAGCTGTAGTTTCAGGCATTGGGAGGAAGAGGACAATGGTAGACTCCCAAACAAAATTAATAAGTACCAGTTTGATCAGTACCTCGTCAGCTACATTTGATCTGAAATTGTTTTCGAAACTAGCTTCACCTGATCGTTGAACATAAAAAGGTACTTTATAAAAATGACTTAAAAGAAATAGGAGTGAGCTTAAGACAATAAACACGAAATAAAGTCACCTTAGTAGGTGGCACCATGTCATTTAAGGCTCTATAACATCTGCTCCAGTCATGTGTTTCAATAGAGGGTTCACTCCTATAAACAGCAGAATTCAACACAAGTAGTATCTCTGCTGTAGGGCTCAGACAGTCTCATATCATTAGGAGCCAGCAGAGGGCAGCAGCATTCAATATATTCTGAGGTGCAGCGATTCAGTGAAGGCAAACTGGGAGATCAGGTGAAGCCACATCAGCTCCTCGTCCCTCTCAGCATCTCTGCTCCCGTCTGGACTTCCCTTCAGCGTCTTAGCCAGGTGGTCTGCTTTTTAATTTCAGGTTTTTTTCTTTATCTTGGATGGTGTCGTGTCAGGCCTCTCCTGGCGTTGGTGGACTGCCTCTGCTGGGCCAGGAAAGACATGGCCTGATTGGAGGGACCAGTCCGCTCACCAGCCACCTTCTGATGCAACACATCCCCCTGAGACATGACAAGACAAAGTCTTATATTTCAGATTTGATCTAAATTTAGCTGTAGAAAAAAAAACTGGATGAGGACAGACAGAAATGTCACACTTCCACATCACTTCCCAATGTGTGAGATTTGAGTGATGCTCTTATAGTGACTTAATAATTCTATTGTTACCAGTCATTATCAGAAATTTCTTTGTGATTTTTAGAAATAGCCTTTTTTTTAAAAATAAATTATGTTATTTATATGAAATCGTCTTTGTATAAATTCTGGTCACAGAGCCTGAAATGAGGATTTTCTTTATGTTATTTATATGAAATCTTCTCTGTATAAATTCTGGTCACAGAGCCTGAAATGAGGATTTTCTTATTGTCTTCAGTGTTTAATGCTAATAAATGGCTCTTCTTTTTCATCAGATGTAAAGTATGCGTGTTACTGAAGATGCCAGAGCTAAAAATCAAAAAAAGGAGAATATATCTTTCCTCCAGTAGATCCTCCTCAGACCAAATCAAAGTGCCAAACACAAAGATAGATGAAGCTGACAGTGGTTCATGCTGTTATGAAAATGTGAAGATGCTTTGGCTTTTGGGTTTACGCAGTTGTAGAGCAGTGGATGGAATCTGATCAATGATTGGCGATTACAGCTGTCAATCATGCATTTAACCCTCTTATCTGTCTGAATTCTGATTAGACAGAACTGGGGCATCATAGACACAAAAGTTTAATTTCTTCTAGAAGCATTTGGAAGCATTTAGAAACAAGAAGCACCTCTGTTTTAAACTATTGGAAGGCTTATACTGGTAGCATCAAACAAGTCAGAATTATTTGTATGACAATGAATGCACAACAAAAAAAGCTTTATCATGAGGGCTGATTGTAAAATCGCCAAAATCTCTGCTGGTTTGGAACAGATAAGGTAGCATCATTAGCCCATGGACAACACAGAGAACTAGTTTTAGAACATAACATGCCAGCACTTGAAAACCCTTTGCTTTCAGTCCATGCCAAAGTTTTTGCACATACGGACAGACAGACGAACGACGAACTGATGACAATACCCTGTGGCGAGGGTCAAGGGTAAAATGGTAAATTTCAAAGACATCAGACCAACACAGGACTGATAGATTACGGATGGTGACCACTGAGGCCTTTCATCAGTACAACATGTGGATATTCAGTGCCTGGCACTTTGGTGAACCAGCATTGACCAATAAATCACATTATTTTCATCATCGTGATATGTTTATGTATGATAAACCCATTGCAAAAGACTGCCCGATGATGATCCATAAGAAAAATTATTTTATTTACACCTGTGAATAGTTTCTCTAGTTTTGTGAGTGTGAACCCCTATGACAAAACATCCAAATGCAAGAGAAAAAAATAGGACCAATGGCCCTGTAGCTTACCGGCCAAATTAAAAGCTTTGGGAAATGTATCCAGATGCCATTTATTATCACCCAGTTATGTATTTATTACATTATAGAAATAGCTCATGTTTTGGTCATATTCCAATCAGATCTGTAAAAAATTCAAATTCCAACTTGATATCATTGATACTTACTGATTTATTGGATCAATCCACTTCCTATCTGTTATAATGGGAAAATTTGTCAAAGTTGCACCAAATCCAGAATCAGATCCAGATCAAAATAATTTCAATACCTTGTGTTGACATCATCATAAAGAAGCTGTATACCAAGTTTGAAGTTAATCAGAACTGTAGTTTCAGAGAAAAAGACGATTGAAATGTTTTCCCCATAAGAGCCCATGTTAAATTTTCCGTAAGTTTCCGGATCCAGAAGAAGATCCTGATCAGCATGTGACCATTATGTTTTGGTCATCTCCCCATCAGGGCTGGACTGTAGAAATTTACACTGGATATCATTTATATTTACCAAGTTATTGCATCGATCCACTTCTATCTCTTATAATGGGGAAATTTTTCAAAGTCGCACCAAATCCAGAATCAGATCCAGATCCAAATAATTGCACTACGTTTTGTTGACATCATCATAAAGAAACTGTATACCAAGTTTGAAGTCAATTGGAGTTGTAGTTTTGGAGAAGACGACGATTGAAATTTTTGTAACGGATGACGGACGACAGACAGACACCACCGGGCGCCACATGATGACAATAGCTTATGGCCTGTCTTCTGGTAAGCTAAGAAAGGACTTGTTGAAAATAATTTACAATTTATTTAATCACTGGAGCTGATTAAGAGATAATTTAAAGCAGGGGTGTCCAAACTTTTTTTAAAGAGGGCCAGATCTGATAATGTGGAGATTGCCAGGGGCCAGTGGTCCCTTCGGACGTTTTTTAAACAGTAAAAATTACATATAACCGCGATAATTTTAAAAACAACTTTATTTTCATTATCAAAATATTATTTTTTTTAAATGGCAATGTAACCAAATCTAAGCCACTCAGGTGTGAACAAATTAAAAAAAAAAAAAAAAAAAAAAAAAAAAAAAAACATTTCTGCCTTCCTTTCACATCTGGAGTCAGATAACGTAGAACAAACCGTGTGGAGTATCTTAAACGTCCAAGAAGTTGATAAAAAATCTTAACCCCACGTTCATTTTAAACATGACTTATATGAGTAATCATTACTCATATATTACTCAGTAATGCAAAGTCTGTTAACATTTCAGATGAAAACATATGACTCTTACTCTTGTCTTTCCCAGAATCATTCAGAAAGTAATATTTTGTGTCACATCTACAAGTACATAACACCAGCAGTTAGAGGCAACTAACCTGGCAACTTGGTAGCCTGCCCTGGTGGTGAATTCATTGAACTCCCAGGCTCACATGAAGAGTCACTGTTGTGAGTTTAAAGCAGCTTGCTTCACTTTTTCAGAACGCTCATTCCCTGCTAGCTTGTCGTATGCGTTAGCATGTTTTGTCTGCTAGTGTCTCTTTACATTGAATTCCTTAAACAAGACAACAGTCTCTTGACAAATTAGGCAAACACAATCACCTCGATTTTCAGTGAAAAAAAAATTGTAATTCCCATCTCTCCTGGAAGCGGCGGCCCTCACTGTCAACTTTTGTTTTTTTTATTTACAGGCGCCGTGGTTAGAAATTAGCGAAAAGGGTTCACGGCAAAGTCACAGAGCCAGATAGAGTTAGAGTGGTGCTGCCACCATGAGGTGAAAGGAGAAACTGCATTTGGAACCTTTTATGATTCATGTACTCTGTTCAACAGTCCAAGTGGGCCATAAATAATACATTATAAAACCGAAGCTGTGGGCCATAGAAAATCTGACCGCGGGCCGTGATTGGCCCCCGGGCCGGACTTTGGACATGCCTGATTTAAAGAGATTCCTGTTGAATTTAGAATACAATATTAAAATAAATTATTAATTAAAAATAGGACCAATGGCCCTGTAGCTTACCGGCCAAATTAAAAGCTTTGGGAAATGTATCCAGATGCCATTTATTATCACCCAGTTATGTGTATTTATTCTATTACAGAAATAGCCCACGTTCTGGTCATATTCTAATCAGATATGTAAAAAAATTCAAATTCCAACTTGATATCACTGACACTTACTGATTTATTGGATCTATCCACTTCCTATCTCTTATAATGGGAAAATTTTTCAAAGTGGCACCAAATCCAGAATCAGATCCGGATCGAAATAATTTCAATACCTTGTGCTGACATCATCATACAGAAGCTGTATACCAAGTTTGAATTCAATCATAACTGGAGTTTGGGAGAAGAATACGATAAAACTTTTTCCCCGTAAGAGCCCATGTTAAATTTTCCATAAGTTCCCGGATCCAGAAGAAGATCCTGATCAGCATGTGGCCATTATGTTTTGGTCATCTCCCTATCAGAGCTGTACTGTAAAAATTTCCACTGGATATCATTTATATTTACTGAGTTATTGCATCCATCCACTTCCTATCTCTTATAATGGGGAAATTTTTCAAAGTCGCACCAAATCCAGAATCAGATCCAGATCCAAATAATTTCACTAACTTTTGTTGACATCATCATAAAGAAGCTGTATACCAAGTTTGAAGTCAATCGGAATTGTAGTTTCGGAGAAGAAGATGATTGAATTTTTTGTAACAGACGACAACGGACGACAGACGCTGCCGCCGGACGCTGCATGATGACAATAGCTTACGGCCTGTCAGCCGGTAAGCTAAAAATGAGTGTGGAAAATTATACTTTAATTTGTTATGTTGAATTGGTTGGTATTCATTTCTCCAGTGAAAGCACATAAATTATTTGTTTTATTTTTTCATTTAGTGTATGTTTTCTATGCGAGTAGAGTTTTATTAAAGCACAAAGACAAAGACCTGATAGGTGATATAGGTGCTTCATTGTATCCTTAACACAAGTTGCATTATCATCATTGTAATACTGAATAATGGCATCACACAAAGCAGATTATCCACTTTACATACATTTACGTACTTAAAATATCAAGGGTGCTTCGGAAAGACAGGCACAGAAGTTGCGTCTGTGTTGCCATGGAAACACTACGTGAACCTTTGTAGCAATATACACATGCAATACATTCACATAACCAGAAGATCACCAGTGAAAAGCTCACCAAAAAAACAGAACACAATTGAAACAACAAGCACTTACATGGGCAAATATCAGAACAATATAGTAGTTCAAGACAAGTGTGTCATTAATAATTCCATGAAAATAGGACCAATGTGCCAATTTTGCAGTGCTAAGCCTAACCACTAAGCAGATCCAGCAGTACAAGTCTTATTTCTCTTCCACTTTCACACACTGCCTTGTTTAGGTCCGTTTAAACAGACCGGAGTTCGTTTGCTCCCTTGGTTCAGACCTTTTGGGCTGGTGTGAATAAAAACCACCGAAACTCTGTTCCGCACCAAACAAGCGAACCGAGACCCAGTTGAAGAGGCGGGGTCTCGGGCGGTTCCTACGAACCCTGGTGCGGTTCGTTTTGAGGTGTGAAAGCAGATCGGACCCGATCCGACACAGTTGGGGTTTTTTGTACCTAACGAGCTCCCGTCGTGTTGTCGAGCATTATGGACAACAGAGTTTTACAGAGACCCGCTCAGAGTGAGAATAGGCTACGGAGCTGAAAATGAGCCGTGGTCAAACTTGGAGCTCGGAAGAGACACACTGCCTTTTAGACATCTGGGCAGATTGTCCATATTACACAACTGCTAGAAAGGACACAGCAGAATTCCACCTTCATACCTGTTACGTCTTGCGTGAATCAGACCAACAGTCACAACATGATGTGCAACATGAGCGCTGTCCTCCATAGCTGTATGGCCCTGTGTCTTCGCCATTGAGAAATTAATTCTACAATATTGTAAACCTGACGTTGCATCAAACGCTCTTGCTGCTCAACACTTTGTGCAAACGCCTGCATCTGTAAAAACCGTTATGACGATAACAAAAACAGCACGCAAAATTTCCATGATTCTCTCCTTTCACCTTGGACTGAGCGCTTTAATCGACAGTTCATTTCTGTCCAATGGATGAACGACCTCAGCACACGGTGGTTTTGTTTACAGATTTTGGTCCACTGACAAAAAGGTAAAGTGTGAATGCGAACCGCACCAAATTAAAAGAAAAAAAAAAAAATTGGTCCGGACCAAAGCAAGTGAACTGTCGACTTCCTGGTGTGAATACACCCTAAACTCACTGAATGAACCAAAGATGAGTAAAAATAAAGGTTGCGAATAAAGGTTATGATGCGATGATATGAATGTTGTTTTGCGTTTGCTGTTTTCTGATTCATAACTTAGTTTTATGTGAATGAAGTTTTCTGCTATCGACAAATCCATTGTTTTGTGTTACAATGAAATTATTCTGCTGGAGACAAATCGCCCAGGGTTTAACAGGTTAACCTTGCGTGCAGACTCACCCATGTTGTACCACGCAGAATGATGAGTTTCTCCTCTTGGTCATGTCTGGCTCGGCTCTTCTCATAGTCGTTCTGCACAAATGGCCTCATCATCAGCCCTGTGACACTTAAACAGTGGTAAATTTGTCTTTTAAGTGGCAACATCTTCATACCTCCAGGTGTTTGATCTTCCTATCTCTTTCTGACAGCTGATTTCTTCAGGGCCTGGACATCAGGAGCCACAGTGACCGGCTGCTGCTTAGGATCTAGCGTTTTGATCACCTACACAGACACGACCAGCCTTTAAATGCAACTTTAAAGACACACGGTGATGGATGTACAATCCATGTGGACATTGTAAACCTACCGTTCTAGCCTTCTCCACGTAGCGTTTGTATCGCTCCTCCATCTGCTTCATGTCCTCATCCTTCTTTCCGCAGGATCTCTTGGAGTTCATCGATCTTTTTTTGCCACTGAAAAGGACAAGGACATTTTATTACTAGCAATGCTAAAAATGCAGGTGTTCCAAGAAAGAACATAAAGTGACATTATGAAGAAATGACTTACTACTGCTGTCAGCTTTGGGCTCCAGGTCATCAATGACCTCTCTCTTCTTTTGGAGATCTGAGTGGGCCTCATGGAGCTTCTCTCTGCAAAGAAAGCTTCAGTTTTAATCATCTGTTGTTTGGAAGCTGTGAAGATAAATACACATGTAAGCAGCAGTGGGGTACTTACAAATGCTCCTCAAGCTTTTTCTTCAACAGAGAGGACTTTAGATAAAAAGAAGGAGAAAAACAGATTAAAAATTACCCAAAAACTCAAAGATGGACAGCTTTCCAACTGAATAAACCCACAACACACATCAACACACACCTAAATACACAAAAGAATAAGTTGTGAAAGTCAAGCTGTCAAAGAGTTAAATCATGGGCAGTTGGGCAGAGGGTGGGCCGTACGTACGATGGCCTGATTTTGGCAGAGTTGATTCGATGGGGGCAGGCAGAGGGAGACACAGACAGACAGAGAGGGGCAGGCGTTAACAGTGAGTCACCACAGCAAACATGGGTTAAAATCCCACACATGTATCAGAGCAGGGAGAACAAACACAGCAGGTCCTCAAATCACCAAGAGTACACATGTCCGTTTATTCTGTGAATTGTGTGCTCATGATGTTGTGTCATATGGTAGATCAATCGTAAATGCAATTTCATGTTGTCACACTGAGCCCAGTCTTTGCAACTCTCTCAAATCAGAGCAGAAGAGGCTGATGAGAGGTTTCTGATTATGTTTTTTTTCCCCCCTCCAGCAGCTTTATATTTGCATAAGATTCTAAATTAACAGCCATCACCAAAAGAACAAAAATGCCACGAGAGATCACATTAAAAATTATAACATTTTTATCATCTTTGTTTTCTCTATTTGTTAAAGTGCTGTAAATTCTTCTATTTATTTTCATTTCTTCTGTTTAAAGTTAATTTTGGTTTTTGAACATAAGTGTTGTATGGAGGATGCAACAAAGTACTAAAAACATGTTTTTCTGATTTTGCTTCAATTAAACATTAGATCAATCAGTTTTTAACATCAGCTAAAATTAAGCTTTAGATCATTTTAGGCCTAAAATTCAGAAAACTGAATTTCTTTTTAGAACAGGTATATTTTTATTACTGATTTGAACTGTTCTTGTTTCAGGATGCTTTCACACCAATGTGGTTCAGTCCTGACTTTTGGATTTTTTTACTTGACTGGATTTTTAGGTCTTCACTTTTTCGGGTGTACCAAAGACTGGCTGTTTGGTCTGGACCTTCAGACCCATATAAACCACTATGTCATGATATTGAAGCTGTTTCATCTACTCCCAAATATTGCAGTGACAATTAAACTAACTAGACCAAAAGTATACATGGCAAAAAAAAAAAAAAGGTGAAACTAACTACAGGCTGTGGTTTGGACTTTCAGGGGTAAAAACATCCTCAGTCTCATGAAGCCTGAACTGACTTCTCAGACATTCTACTTGAGCTGTACATGAAATCAGAACTCATCCCTCGACTTCCCCGACTGATCAGTTAAATGTGGAGGCTTTTGATTTGTTCACTGTACTTAAAATATAGACTCAAATAGCAACATGTCGAATTGATGGGAGAAAACGCAGTGCTTTTGTGATGAGGAAAGTTGGGCAAGGGACACATCTTTGAGAAAGGAGGTAGAGGGAAGGTGACGTCTGAACTCACATCCTCGTTCTTGCTGTCCTGTTCCTGGAGTGCTCTCTGGAGCTCTTCGACCTGAGAACGCAGCTCTGAAATCTGCTGTTGGTTCAACCTGTGGAAACAATGAAAAGAACGAGAGGATGGGTTGAAAACTGAAAGAGCAAACCTATTCAGAAGAAATCAATACAGAGCAAATGTTTAAGGAACACAGAGATTGAAAAACGCAAGAGGAACGATGAAACAGGAGGTGATTAAGTTGATTCTGTGGGTGGAAGATGTTGCGCTGTTCATCTATTGCAACAAGTGGCGCTGCCTGGCCATTCATGGCCGAGCTTCACTGAGCATGCTCACTCCACTCCTCTCCTCCTGTTACTGTTGCTGAGGAGTCTTCCCACACCCTGGACCTGGTGTTGCATGTACACACACACACACACACCACCCACATGTCCACATGCCCACAGGCATGTAAAACACACACATACACACACAGCCAAGGGACAATCTGGCTTTCTGCTGTCTGTCCTCCAGTCCGGCCCACACAGCTCAATTGAGCACACAGTCCAGAGGGTGAGTTGACATTTAGGCAGATATCACACCCACCATCAGCCAAACAACCATCTTCACATCCAAGAACCAACGCCACCTCAGAAACTCTGTTCATATGAAACTAAACTGCAAATCCAGTTATGTGTCGTTAACCGTTTTAATACAAACCTCTTCAATGCCTTGATTTTTGTATTGATCTGGTGGTTTTGTGATTCCTCACACAGGAAGTGATCTGGCTATAAAATCTATTAGACTTTGGCACCGGAGACCACACCTCACCTCATAACCCCTGTAGGTTTACATCAGGCAATAAAAGCTTAGGAGGAACAGTGGTCTGGTTTAAATATTAATAAAAACAATGTGAGTGAATGTGAGTTCTAATCTTACCGGGGTCTGGTAGCAAACCTCATCACAGAAATTAACAGAGCTGTCTTCATAGAGATTTTATAGTTTTGACATTTTCATCATTATTTGTATTGAGTCTTTCAGTTTGGTTTTTAACCTCAGTTTGTTTTATTCATATGAGTGCACAAGTAGTTTCCGTTTTATTTTTACTGTGGAAGTGACTATTGACCTTTATTTATAGAAACTGGAAAAAACTAGAATAAAAATAAATAATGGCATCAAATATTATTTACAAAACTATTCAGCTATTACTATTTTACATTTTAAAAAGGCATTTTATTCTGATAACACTGACAGTGGAGAAAACAAACCTTATTTTACCTGCAATTTTATTTCTTTTTAGTTTTAAGTTGCTCCATCTTGACACCTTTCACTCATGATCAAACACTTTCACCATTTGTCACTTCCAGTAACAACATTGGTTGTTTTGTTGAAATAAAACACAACAGGTGTCATTACATTTATAATAAAACTATATCAAGTTCAGTTACATATGGAACTCATATCAAAAATATAGAATAAGTTGGCTCAGAGGAGGGTTAATTGTTCTAATACTGATCTGTAACATATTTTAGTCTGTGTTCTCTGTGTTCCCCTGAAACTCTCACGTTACATAACAGTGTAACATTGGCATAAAGTATTGTAATAATGATAATACGTATGGACATCTTAACCTAATAATGATGGATCTAAAAGCCCGTGACACAAATGACACAAAAAAATACTAGTGACGTGCCATATTTCTGTTTGATATGTAAATGTTCCAATAGATTGACATACATTTGTACTGAAGTGATCAAGAAGTAAAGAACTCTGCTCAGTCTGTACTGTGTCTTGGCCTCATTTACAGATAGGCCTGTTTCTGTGTTGGACTTTGACACAATGACAATCATGCTGCATTCAGGGTACTTTGGAAACGTCACAAATTTCTACTCAAATGGCCACACATGTTAGTTAAACCAGGAAAGTTTTTTTTCCCTATTTTCCTTAGTGTAAAATGCATAGTACTACATTTGTCATTCTAAAATTGCAGAGTTTAGCAACTGAGCCCATTGCCTTTAGCTTTGTGGAATTTTCAGTGTACTTTCCAAAGTGAAAGTGTCAAGATGAATATATCACTATATTGTAACTTGTTTTTTTCTGCATCGCCCAGCCTCATCCACTCACATCGCCCCTACCTGTTCTGAGTTTCAAGGGTGTTGTTGCTGCGCTGAGCTTCCTCCAATTCAGCCTGCACTTCCACAAGTTTTCTGCCTGTAAGTCTCCTCCTGGACGCACAACATCTTGTTTTCACTCTGGAGACGTACCACTGTCTCCCTATCAGAAAAACAGCACAGCAAAGGACAACAGGGATTAAAGGACGGAGACAGAAAAGGGAAACACAAGACAGAAGGGGACAGATGAAATGGGTCACAGGAGACTTATGGAGGCAAAAAAAAAAAAAATGAGTCGACCGAGCCCTCCATATGACAACGCCCAGGCCAAATGGCCGTGTGGCACTATTTTTGGTGGCCAATTGCGCATTCAAGTGCTAAAAATAAACTTTGATAGCTGGGCTTGTTTGAGCAGTTTATCTTACACTATAGAAGATGAATATAGGCCATGAGTGGGCTACTGATAGTGACACCATGAAAATCTGTTAAAGGTTTACAGGAAAAATCTCATCTGTTACATCTAAATTAGACACATTAACCCCCCACATCACAGCTCATACACAGAAAAAAAAAACAATAATAAAAAACATACTTGAGCTCAGTGGGCAGGATTTCTGCAGCAAGGTTTCCTGCTGTGACACCACTGTCACATAAACCTCCTGTAAAGACAGAAATAAAGACATTATATGTCAGTTACAACAGAACAATATTTTTATTTTAATCAGGTAAATAGACAGGTGAGAAGTACAGTCCCAGAGGTCCTCATGTTAGGAAATCTCCATTAGATTTTATTTTCATTTAATCCTTCATTTTGGTTTTGATATCAGTTTAGTTCGACAAGAACAAATATAGTTTTTCCCCCAAAGCTACTAGTTTCAATAGAGTTTTATTGTAGATTTAGTAGTAATTCGAGTTTGTCCAGGTGTCAAACAGAATATGTAAACCCATTTCATTCTTGAACATCATTAAACACTAACATCAAGGCAAATCAAGGCTGATTTTACCTTCAATTCAGTTTTTCTATCTGTGTGTGTGTGTGTGTGTGTGTGTGTATGTTTCCATTAGTTTCCATGCTTTTAAAAAGTAATTTTTATTTCAGTTAGTGAAATTAGTTTTTCACGGCTTAATTTAATTTTAAGTTTTGATCACTCTGATAAATCTAACTTCTCCAAAATTATAAATGCCAAAGGGGTTATTGCGATCAAGGAAAAACTTTGCAGCTCCATCTTACCTGCTCCATTGAGACACCTCTGTTGGACTTGTGCACACCTGAGCTCATCATTTGTCTCCCGAAGTGTGTCTCTTTCTGAGATTAGGCGCTGAAAAAGAAAAAAAAAACTCCACAGTTCTATTCACACTGCATAAACTGAGTAAAAGACAGCAGTGACATGCAGTCAGAGGAGGCAGGGGAGGCAGAGCCTCCCTTGTCAATCTTGAAAAGAAAAAAAACTTGACTCTAAATATAATAAATGTTGATAGTTGTCAGCTGGTATGTCCTATAAACTCATTTTCTGTTCGAATCCAATATTGTTATTATTATTATTTTTTGTCAATTAGAATAGCAGAATTTCTGCATGCTCCGTTCAAATACAGGGAGGAGATGCGCCGTGAGGCAGCGCTGTGCTGTGCCTCCAGGAGAACTGTCTCCTCCCCTCATGAACTCTGCTTGTACCCGATGAAAATATTGTGTCGCTGTCCCTCTGTATATGGCAGTTAAATGCTTTCCAACACTCTGATTATATGCTCTATCCTTCCATAATCTGCATAACGTATGGAATATATTTCTGTAATGTGTTTAGGCTCGCAGATTAATCATAAAACCGCGGTGAAAAAGTCACTAGGGGAGGCAAACAGTACCCCTGCCTTATGATAGATGGCGCCTGTGAGTCCACAGATTCATGCGCTTATAATCTTCGTTCTTTTTTATACACTTTAATTCACCAGGATCGGTGCATGGATTTCATGTACAAATAAAGGTAAGACCATAAACTTTTTCTTATTTTTAGTTTGAAATGGCTCGTTTTGAAGGTTTCCTGTTGAGTTCCTGCCTTTCTACCTATGCTGACTTGATGCAGAGCCCATATACCCAGGCCATTCCTTTTGCTCACTCTCTCTATTCCAGTTTCTCAGGCCACCATATATTTGTAGATCTGGCTCTGAAAGAGTCAGTGCCTCCCCAACCATGAACCCCACTGCACGTCACTGAAAGACAGTATTAGATTATATCTGTCAACATCTTTAAAGTTTCTCAAATTTTAAAACTTAAAGTCTGAAGAGGCTAATATAAAAAACTGTGCTGCGTGAAAGTCTCATTTATTTAGGGTGCATGTTAACCTAGAAATGAAGGTAAATGTACAGTACTTATCAGTACAGTATGTATTAATTCCAGTAACTGTGAACATTAATCACTTGTGTCAGATCGCAGGAGGTGTTAGAACTGACACAAGATGTAGGAGGCTTGCTAAAGAATAGTACAATATTTGCCTGGCAACAATTTCTCCTGCAGGGAATGTGTGTCTAGTAATAATCACAACAAATATTGATACACACTGGACTGCCATCACTTAACAGTGATATGAAAATTAAAGTGTTAGATTACATCAGAAGAGCAACAATGAATTGATGCTCCAAACTAATAACGCAGTGTAGCAGAAGCACTTCATTCTTTTCCCACCACATATTAACTTTTGTTTCCCAACAGTTGTCACCAACTCACTTCTTTCTCCTTCAGCAGTGCGTCATATTTGTCGTGAAGGTTCTTGTACTCAAACTGCCACTTCTCAGCTTTCATGGCCTCTGCTGAGTGCCTGGTGTGAAGCTCATGAGCCTGCAAGTCAGTGAGCATAGCAACAGTCTGCGTTGGCAAGAGTGCTTGACAAAAACTGCAAGGTTTTTCCAAACACGTGCATGAGCCAGACTGTGTTTAACATCACTTGGATGTCAACACAGGAACGAGCACCACCACTCCTCCTCCTTTCAACCCTTTGCTTGCCTGTCTCTTGTAGGTGTCCAGCTGATTGCGGACGGCATTAGCCCTGCGCAGCTCCTCCTCCAGCTCGCATGTGCGCTGCATGTACACAGTGTTGCGTTCCTCCAGGAGGCGCACCTGTCTGCGCAGGTCACCCAGGTCCTCCAGCTTCCTCTTGTATGTTTCAACCAGTGCTTCAAGCTGGTTCACCCGGTCAGACGAGTGTCTGAGGAGGAGGGGAGTGTGTGGGAGAGGGCGTCAAGGAGCGGAACAGAAACATGACTTCTAAACAACATACATCAGTGAGAATATGTGCTTAAGTACTGAATACAAAGACTATGACGCGATCCGGTGTCAATGTATGAAATTCTTATAATCAGATCACAGATGTCAGAGATGAGAGCTGAACGGACGTCTGTGTGTGGGAAGTGTGTCTGTGAGTGTAAACTGATGATAGATGAACTACAGCTTAAAGACATAATGGTTCTTTGTTTAGAATATACTGTCTCACTAAGGGACTGGTGGGTTGAAATACTTAAACTGTCAATTTTAATCACAACAATTTAAAAACTGACCAACTATTGGCTTAAGACTCTTTCCCAGCCACTTTATCATTAGAACTGTGAAAAAACCTGAAGTTTTCATTATGTCTTTCTGTTCCCAGGCAATGAACTTCAGGTCATGAATAGGAAGGATGACCCCTACCTCAAAAATAGCCGGGCATGAATCAGAGTCATAGGTCAGAAGGATCTCTGATTTCTTATACAGACCCTAATACTGCAGTGTAAACCCAGCTTCATTTAATTTCCTGTTTTAATTTATGTTAAGTTTTTCACCTTGCTTAAAATGACTCTTTAGCAGATCTGTTTCTGTTTGGAAAAAAAAAAAAAAAAAAAGACAAATATTTTTTCCCCATTCCAACACTATATATTTACGAATTTCACATGGGTGAAATTTTGCAAGGTAAGAAGTTACGAAAATTATGGCTTGAATACATTTACAAAGTCATGTATTATAATGCACTACATCTTCTCTGGTTCAATTCAATGACCCCATGATTATGGAAGTTGTAGAGCAAAGAACAGGAAAAACCCCACATGACAGTGTGCATATTTACATATTTCTTATAGACATAATCAAGAGTGGATGGGCCACTCCCAAAAACACTCAAAATCTGTTCTGATCAGTCCACTCCATGACATAATAACAACCCAGGTGTAAATAACCATTAACTGCTAACTAGTTCATACAGTCAGTAAGTGAGTAAGTAAGTCTAAAATACCACCAAGAATCCGAGATACAGCAGTAGAGGAAAAGTGTTTCCCAAGATGCAAACATGCAAAACACTTTAAAAATCAAATTCAACCTCATGTCGACTTTGCTCTGAAGGGTACAGTTTGTAGAAGGGATAGGAAGCACAATTCCATCTGATTGTCAGCTGTAAAATTAACCTTCAATATCGTTTGATAATCTGTTACTATATTTGGGCTTTTTTGTAGTTTTTTTCTATTCTATGACAGTAAATTGGTTATCTGTAGGATGCAGACCAAACATTTTTCATAATTTTCCAGTATTTTAACAGACCAAACAATTGATTAATTGAGAAAATAATCAGTAGAGGGCCACCAGCGCCTCCACTGCCTTAGAAAACTGGCACAGTGAGCTTGTCTCACCTGAGGATGTCCATCTCGTCTTTCAGGGCCTGGGCCTCCTGAGCCAGACTCATTAGCTCCTCGTTCCGCTGCTGTAGCTCAACCACCTCCCGCTCCAAGATCTCTCCATGCACACGCATGTCATCTCTGCTGTTCTCCAATCTTCCATTCACATGACACAAGAGGAGTGTTTTGTGTGAAGAATAAACTGAATGAACTCTTTGTGAGGTAACTGTTAATGTAGCGTGATTACACAACAGCATGTCTCCAAGATGTTAGAAAATTATGGCGCTTAAGTGTTTGAAAATCTCTATTTTTTGAAAGTTCAGCAAATGACATCAAAGTCTGATGAGTGTTTTTAATGCACCACTAATGCATCTGACAAACTCTGGGCCATTCCCATAATTAGATTCAACTGAGCGTGTTGTTCATACCTGTAGTTCTCCTCCTGAAGCTGTTCCATCTGACTCTGCAGCAGCAGGAGTTTCTTCCCGGTGATGGCAGTGGCCGAGGCGTCCATAGAGTCAGAGCGGCTCAGCTTCTCCTTCAGAGATCGTGTCTCGGTTTGTAGGGTCAACTTTTCTTCCAGAGCCAACGACAACTGAGGAAGGGTAAGAACAAGAAACTGAAAACAAATCTGAAAGAGGTGTAACTAATGAGAGAGGAAATGGACTGATTAGAGAAACAGGATAAAAGATACACACAGTTCCAAGTTCACAGCTGCAGAAAGGAGGACAAAAAAAAAAAAAAAAAAAATAGAGGATATGGTGCACATGAAAAAAAAACATCAGTAATAAAATGACACAAAAGTGACATTGACTTTTTTTCACACAAATAAAAAAACAAAGCTTTGAATTCACAACCCTGTAGCAAATAAAGGACCTTGAAAACATGCTTCATTCTCTTTTCACATGCGCAGTCACCAAGAGCTAGTTGGTCAGGAGGTATGCAATGGTCTCAGGCAGATGGAAGTTTGTCAGTAGTGAAGTTGTTTGCATTCCCCTGAGGGTCAAAACCAGATCTTGCTGATATAAATAGATGAATATAAGTTATTTAGTGCAACACTGTTACAGTTATGGGGGTGGGGTGGGGGGGTGTCCTGTGGTGAAGCAGATGAAATCGGATGAATTGTGAAAGTGTTGTAACAACAGTGTATGTTCACTAAACGTTTGTTTTGGAGTCAGGCTGAGTACAGTTACTGTTAGACAAGCTGGCATTCCAATGTTATTAAAGGGGAGCACAGACTTACCTGTTGGACATCCTTCCAGTTTACAGCAAAACCCTACACTGAACTCTAAGGACAGATTGCATGCTTTAGCACAGGACCAGTTAACAGTAATTAGCTTTCAAAACAACACAAATGACTAATCCCTGATGCGTGGGCTCAGTAAGTAAACAAACAGGTTGGAGGGAGCAGTACAAATTATTGTTGGCTACTTCTCCAAAGCAATGTGTCAATTTTATCTTGATGTTATGCAACGATTGACTAAGATGTGTTTTTAAGACGCTAAATAAGTCCGTTATCAGTCAATGTTGCAAAAACAAGCGTGCAGTGGGTGCACACAGTAAGTGCCAGGTGAGCTAATCAATGAGGCCTGGAGCACAAAAGCTGTAGGCACACACATTTAACAGCATGCTGCAGCCACAACACAGTACATCAGAAACTAGGCCAGGTACGTAGAGGTGAAGCCATTTTTTAAATCACTCAAAAGCCACAGAAGTTTGTCTTTTAAGAACATGTCAATAGCTTTGTTAGACAAATGGGATGTAACAAAAGAAAGCCTCAGTATGCAATCAGAAATGTTTACCACGACATAAAACCCATTTATACCAACCTGATGTTCCAGGTCTCTGCAGCGCTGGCTGAGGTCCTCTTTCTCATCTGCCTCCTCACTCAGAAAATAATACTTCCTGGACTGCAAACAGACAAACCGAGAGAACATTGAGACAGAGGAGATGTCCCACCAGGCACAGCAGGAGGGGGTAAGCTTTAATGAAAGGATGAAGGAGAACACAAAAGAAGGATGTAACAGATCTTCTGAATAAAGAGCAAGAGCACGATTGGGGGGGTGAAAAAAAAAAGTTGCATATTGGATGAAAACACGGCAGGTTTGAACCTGGTAGTTGAAGTCCCCGTAGGTCTCTGGGCTTCCTGGTTCAGACGAGGGCTCTTTTGACAAAAGCTGAAACAAAGCAGCCAGAAAGGTCATTGAAAACAAATGTAACATTGTCACAATCTTCTACCAAAACATTTTTTCATACAGTCATAGTTTCAGTTTTAAAAGGGTTTAAAATAACCACACTGTTGCTCATCACACTTGTTTATTTTCCTATGGTAAAGGGGCTGCACTTACATAACACACACACACACTCATACACCAATAGGCAGTTACCACCATGCAAGGCGTTGCCAGGCCCTACTGGGAACAATTTAGGGTTCAGTGTCTTGCCCAAGGACGCTTTGACATGTGGACAGTCGCATACAACCTGCCCTTATCTTTTATGTGGAATTTGTGTACAAAAACTAGTTTTTCAGAATTCACTAGCTTTGTGTCACATTCATGCCAACATCAGAGCAGTGTAAATGAATGCAGGAACACAAATCACCATCAAAATGACAAAACATACCACAGGTAAGCGTTGCAACTAGGGCATGGAGGCATCAAAACTGATACAATGGTTTCAAAATTAGGTCATAGGTCTTTTTCTCACAAAAATCAGGTTTTCCTATTTTTAACCCATTTCCCTGCTATTTGTATGGGCCACATGCACAAATGTGATTTTCTACTTGGCTATGGAAATTTGGTTTTTAAACCACAAGACACTTTTGATGTCCAAACTTTGATACTTTATGTTGGTCCCACAAAAGGATCCATGTACAGTACCTGACCTTAACTGCAACATAATGATGAAAGAACTAAAATCTAGTTTGACTCACATCAGTCTGTTGGCCATTAGTCAAATGGTAACAGTATTTTCCTTCCCTTCATGTCTGCATAAACAACCACCTGCATGGTAGCAACACATCAAATTTTGGTGAAAACTTGGATATAGTGTAGACCTGCTTGTTTTTTTTTTTTTTTGTGGCATTTCCTTTTGTGTGGACGCTCACTTCCCCATATGGAAATGTTCCACCAAAACAGCCATACAGGTGCCTATTAAAGGCTCAGTATATTCTTGAAATATCACAGAGTAAGGTTTCTGGACTCAGTTCAGTCTTATGCTTAGTGGGATTTCTGTGATTGTGAATTGACTGTGACTAAGAGCTGGATTAATGCAAAGCAGAGAGCTCCAAGAGGATAAGCAAGAGGCTCACTCACCTCCTGAATGGCTGTCATCACAACATGCTGGACAGATTCCTCAAGTGTCATTATCTGCTGGATTTGCTCTGCATTTGGGAAAAGACAACCATTGCAGGTACAGCCAAATACAGATTAACAAAAATAATCCACCACCACCGCCCCCCCCCCCCCCCAAAAAAAAAAAAGTTGGTGTTGAATTTGTAGGACAAAACACACTGTTTAAATAACAATGACTCGATCAGCTTTGCTTCCTCAGAAATGTCATTTGTAAAATGGAGTTAAGTGTGGTAACAAAATCATGTGGTCAAGTTAGTTATTAACTTGTGATGATCAGGCTGTGACGGACATTAAAAAAAAGACTCATGCGGTTTGACTTTGAGCTAATCCTGTGTGTAATTTTCACAGATGGTTGCCTCTGCTCAGCCTGAACACTCCAACTGACAGCAGACGGTTTACCTTGTTTCGTCTCACAGCTGACAGCACAGCCCAATACCAGCTGCACCAGCTTGCCCAGTTCAGTGACATCTCCCATCTCTCCTATGAGGAGCACGTCTGGCAGGTGTTCATCTGATATTTGGTGACCAAGCACCTATTCATATAGTAAGGAGGGGTGTTAGGACGAAGTCTGATATATAGAAAAAGTAAAAGTAAAAAGAGAGCCACACTAATGTAAAATGAAGTGTAATAGAACTGGGTTAGGGTAAAGTGGAGAGAATGTGGTCTTCTTACATCGTGGTAATATTCCAGCATGCTCTTCAGAATCTTCTTCAAGTTGCTGACCTGAAACAAAGTCCAATCAGGGTTACAGTCTTGATTATTATTCAAGTCAAAAAACCTTAGACAGGTTGATTATTCTATGTTGCTGGAGGGTATTCTGTCATATCCTACTGTTTCAAAAATCACCTTGAGGCGCCAGTTAGCCCCACTCTCCTCCTTGATCCTGCCCAACCATGTCTCATTAAACCAAGAGGGGTCTCTGTTAATGAGACACAAGAGAACACTGATGACGGCAAGGACAACATATCACTACGTTCACAGGAAGCGACAGGGGCATGTTATGCTGAGCATGATCACAGTTGCGTGGAACAGTTTATCGAGGTCACGTGGTACAAATTACAGATTGGGGCATTATGATATCATTGTTAAAAACTTGACGATAAAAAGATGTGAAGCACAGGATTCTTGATGTTCAAATAAAGACCATTTTTTATGAAATCCAGAAATAATTGTTTTTTCAACTTATCTGTCAGACCCTGGGTGAAAAGGTTAACACAAATACGCAACCACCAAATACAAAGGTCATCAAGCCTGAACAGATTACTTTACTCAAAATTCACATCCACATATGCTCAGAGCCACATCAGAGCAAATTCACTGCACTGACCTCCTAATCCATACTCTCTACTTTGAAAAAAATCTGAATAGATAACAGACCTGAGTAATTTACTCAACAAAAGACATAGATAAGAAAATCTCAGTGAGCAGGTCTTGAATGAATCTCTACCAGCTGTGAACTTACATAACCACAACACAATGAGCATTCACAGTTTGATGACTTAGGTGCACTCTTACATTCTGTGCAGCACATGTGCAATGGCCACTCCACTTGTCAAGTCATCCTTGCTGTTGCACGATGGCACCTGAAATGTCTGCAACTAAGAATGAGGACAGTAAGGATAAATAACCTTTAACAGAGCTTATGTTTGGTTCAGTAACAATAAGGCTGCTTGAATATTTTGAAGCAACTGCCAACGGACTGTCTAAATAAATTCAATTTTAGTAACACTGCTTTAGAAGACACTAAGCACTCACATGAGATTAATTCAGTCCTGTTAAGAATGCTATCAATATTAACTGAGGTCTAAGTTTAGCCTCTATATGGGCAAAGTGCCAAAAACAGGTGGACTTTCCGTAAGCTTATGAAGTTTCTGTGTTGGGAAGTCTAAAATTAGCCAATAACAAACTCTCTGCAAGACTGTCTGTTTTCCTCCTCTTGGCAGTCAATATGCTGACACCGTAGTCAAGTTTGCTACTGATAAGCGCAAACTAACAAGAGTAAACTTGCAAGGTGTTTACCTTGCTAGTTAGCTTGGCTGGCTAGCGACAGGTAGCTTACAAGTAACGCTAGAACACTTTAACGCCTAACATCTGCGTTCACCCTCACTTACTTGGTCTGTAAACTAGCGATTAATCATTACAAGACGTTACAAGTTCCAGAAGTAAAGCTATATTCCTGCTTTCCCCTTCTGGCAGCGTTAACCCCGGCGGCTAGCCCTGCTAGTAAATCATCGCTAACATCTAACTTACCCAAGTTAACAGTGAATCACACAGCTCAGCTTTGTTCAGACTCATACTGCCGTGCCACCTCAGCGGCTCACAGGGAAGTTGTGGGTAATGCTCTGGAGACTTTCCCCCCCAAAGTTTGATACTCAACCCTGACACTTTTCTACGTCAGTTGTTAAGCAGCCATGGCCTCCTGCATCTCGAGCCCCTTCGCGTTTCACCTTTTTTTTTATCCGAGCGAGCTTCCGTCGTAACAGCGTTCCCATAGAAATGGATAATGTTTGGGTCAGTTTTTCTGATCATATTAAAGAATAAAAGCCTACTTATAATGACAATAATAATAACAACAGCAAAAAAATCTGCCTCACATAATCACACTGTCTGAAATGCTTTTGAACTAAACTTTTCTAATGAATTTAACACTATCTATGTAAGTTTTCGTTTGTCCAGGTCATTGTTCATCTGTAGTAGCTTTTTGAAGTTGGACTGGCTTTGTTCTTGAAAATGTTTCATCTCTCGTCAAAGAGACTTCATCACCATCATCATTATTATTATTCTTAGTAGTAGTAGTAATAGTAATAGTAGTAGTAGTAGTAATAAAGCGGTAAAAGTACTCTGCATTGAGTGGGATATATTTTCTATTGAAAAAGTTTAGGTGCCCATGTTTAAAACTTACAATATGATATCTCAGCTATCTGTCCAGTGGAAATTTCAAGAATCTCTGATTATGTAAACAATAATTTCTTAAGTTATGCTATTCTATACCATGTTTGCAGCTCTTCTTAAAGTTAATTCCTCATTTATGTGCTCTAACAGTTTCACGTTTCAACATTGCACTGGTAATTTGCCATTAGATCTGAAATCTCAGGGATTCTAATTGCAGATCTGCTCTTTTTGCTTGGATAAGCAAAGATAATTTTCTTGCTATCTTCAGGTGGTCTTCCTGCACCAACGTCATTCTGCCAGTGTCACCAAAAGATTGCAATGAAAAGACAGAAATAAAGTCTTTGACAGTAAGAATTAGTTTTCTTTCTTTCTTTTTATTTATTTATTTATTTTAAATAATTATGACTATATCTAAATAAAACCTGCTGTCCATTGTGACCTAAGTATGCAAAAGTATTGCCAACATCTCTCTTAAAGACCCCAGTGTTTACTTTTTGCTATGACCTTTTCAAACTTCCTTAAAGCACCACTGGATGGCTCCAGTAGACAAAAAGCAATAGAAACCAGCTTCATGTAGTCTACACCTGGCTCATGCATAGACCACACAACCAATGACAGGTGTTTTGTAAAATGATTCCAATAGGACGCATGACACAAAAAATGACATTTAAAAAATCCAGAGTTGTATGAATTTACTTTTAGTTCCCAGTAAAAAGTTTTATTGGAGTTTCTGTCTGCCTACACGCAGCCACAGTTGTGCTTTTTCTTATAATGAGGATTACTTAACTATCATGTTGTTTTTCAGGATGTAACTACTGATTAGTTCACACTGGTTTGTGATCTGAAGTTGGAGTAAAACAAGCTTTCGCAGGTTTCTGTTAGAAGCCAGTACCTCATACTATTACCATGCTGTCACACACGTACTCCTTTTCCATGGTCATCTGTGTATCTCTCTGTCCACACGACTCCCTGTTGCGGTTTTGACCAGTGTCACAAATTAAACTTCATCGACCAGTCATAGTGAAACACTGCCCACTACACTTCCTGTTTGTCTTGGCAAGTCTAACCAGTTACTGTGAACTAAACCCACACCTGCATTAGATGGAAATGTCAGCTTTACTTCCGGTCCTTCCCATCAAAACCCGTCTGGTCACAACATCGCCTTACATCTGGTCTCACCATATTTGTCTGCCCGGAGTTCCTGTTGTTTTAGATGGTTTTCTAGCCAGAGGAATGCATATGTTTACCCATTCTGCTTTACTGGTTATTATAAATCAATCCTCTACCACTCTTAACTAAATTACACTTAAACTCCGATTAGATTTTTCTAATCTTCCATTTAGTTTTTATTTCTCAGTACAGTGGTATATTTCACATCCTCCTGTTATCATTATTGTGGCCTATGTCAGTCCCACACACCACTCAGAGGAGTTCTTGAAGGTTTGCTGTATTTAGAGAGATAAAACTAAGTTGGGATCTTGAGTTAAGTAGCCCTAGACTGGATTAAGACACCTGGGAGGAAGTGAGGTTCATGATCGGGGGGGGGGGGGGGGGGGGGGGGGGGGGTGTCAGTGAAGAAGTTAGTCACCCTGCCAAGGGATAGGTCAGGGCTGACTAACGCTGGAGTGGCAGGAGGTGTGGTAGCGGCTGTAGCAGTGGCTGACTATTTTTGGCCAGCTCCTCTTCCTCTCTGTTAATTCCTCTTTTCACCCGTTCTCTCTCTTTCCTTATTCCCCAGATGTGTTTCCTTCCTGAAAGTCAAAAGGCTTTACTTCTCCTCTTTTCCAACCCCACTCTGACGCACTTGCATCCCTCTGGGGGGAACTAGAAGGGTGGAGGAGGGAGGGCCAGCAGCTAAGATTGAGTAATTATTCCTTTTTTTGAAGCTTGTGGTTTTCTTGTTTGGAAAAAAAAGAGGATAGTTCCTTTTTTTAATTTGTTAAATGCAAAGTGCAAACATCTCTTGCACTTCTGCAATGTCATGAGAATTTATAAAATTCTACTTATTAGCAGAGGGCACCTACTGATATGTCACATTTTTGTCTTTATTTGTGAAGTAACTGTACAAAGACATAACTTTTTCACCTTGTTCTGAGTTTAACAAGCTGTGAAAACTAAAAGGGTCCACATGCCTACATTTGAATGAATGAAGTAGTTTAGCAAGACAAAGAAACACTTCACCTTTAAATGAAATAATGCCAACTATCTGCGGCTGTGCCCAGGCATTTGGAGCTGGAATATGTTGGAATGCTGGCAGCGGTTTATTTCCCCTACAGCTTTCCCAGGTGTTACAGGGAAAGGAAAACAACAAAACCACAGTGAATGGGAGACGGACAGGTCATGAATAAAGCGAGGGTGTGCGACTGGAGGTGAAAAAACACCTAGGAGTCTAATAAGAAAGCCCCTTTCTAGACATGAGGTCACACATAGGTACATGTTGTCATGACATGTACAACAGAGGTAGGAAAAAAACACCAGCTTCATGAGATTTATGACCCTCTCTGTCTTATCATCTGCCTCCTCCCTCACTTGTAGACCTCAGCTTTATGTGTTTTATGTGGGCAGGTAGTCAATAATAACCTCAGCCCTGGAACCTGGAAGGGAGTGCCCATTTGGACACGTACACAACTTGTTCTAGATAGTGTTTAGAAGGTTACTAAATGAATTTCACCGCAGAATATATTCATTTGTTTATTCATCCTCCGAACCCGCTTTATCCTCACTAGGGTCGCAGGGGTGCTACCGATGGGCAAAGGAGTGGTACACCTTGGACGAGTTGCCAGTTCATCACAAGGCCGACATTTAGAGACAAACAACCAATCACTCTCACATTCACACCTATGGGCAATTTTTTAGGTTGGCCAATTTGCAGAATATATTATAATTTTATTTTAAATTTAAATTATCATGCTTTCTATTTGCTTATTCAGTGATTATGATATTGTGAATGTGCTGGATCACTTCCACATAGTCTCACATCATTATTGCGTAAAACTGCAAATTAAATTCATTTCAACATGGAAGATTCATGTGTGTTTGTGTGAAGTTTGTGTTGGCATCTGTGTTGTGCTGAAAACTGGTGTTTTTTTATGTTAGCTGACTGCATTTCTAAGCTAAAAATAGCTAGATTTGGCCACTGTATAGCTATTGAGGAGCTGAGAAAAAGGAAAATTTAACAAAATCCTCCGCATAGAAATTTGCTTACAGCCTGTTATCAAGGATGTGAACTGAAATAGTTAACTTAGAAATGGAGTTAACTCATGTTCTGGGTCCCAGTGAATTTTCCATACTGAACGAAATTTTTTAGATTACCTCACTATTGTCTTGTAATGCTACATATCAGTGCAAATTAACATGTCAGCAAGGAATTTGTGTAAGAGTCTGTTTTGTGCTGAGTTGTTTATTGACATTAGCAAACTCTGTTCCTAACTGAAGTTAGCTAGAGCTGCTGGAGAGAAATGTAGCCATAAGAACTAAAAACTGACTCCAGTCCTCAACACAGAAATCAGTGTGGGGCTGTTAACATGGATGTAAGCACCTGAGACCATTATGAGTGTAGAAATGAAGTTTTAGGAGCCAAATTGTAAGTTTTTTTTGTCCTCTAGGTGTCATGCCTTGTTTTGGGGGTTTGTAGTGCCACCTATGACATGAAGTGTTTACCCCTGGAAGGGCAAAGAGGTTTTGGCCACTGTTGTGGTCGGTGAAATGCTTGCCGTGCAGATGTGTATGTATTATACTCACCATGGACAACGGAATAGACTTCATGCATGCTGTGTTAATCCCAGACACTAAATGACTGTTTTACCTGCATCAGAAGAGCCTGAGTACGTCCTGTCCCTCCTAAGTACATAATATAGTAATGCACATATAAGAAGCCATAAGCATGTAAACCAGGTCACCGCTGGGTAGATATGTTAGTAGCTCTAAGTAATAGACTGAGTCGACAACCATACCAGCACAAAACAGAATGGAATATGAAGTATATTCACACACTACTGTTAACTGAAGCTGACTCAACCCAGAAGTCATTGGGAATGTATAATAAACAAATAAGATAAAACAATGTAAATTTGCAGTTCCATGGGAGAATACGTGTTTTATTTCTGATAAACGCATCAACTGTAATTGGGGTTAATAAGTAACACTAACAGAACTGTAAAATGAGTGTTTGATATAGTTTGCAGTTTTACTGTGTCAGTAGGTATGTATCTAGCCTTAGCTCAACCATGACCCATGACTTTTGTCCAAAAATGGTCACAGCCAACATGGCAACCACCAAACTAGTGACTTTAACAAGAGCAGTTCAGAAACCTAGAAACCAATGAGTGACATCCACTGATTATATATAGTCTGTAGTTTTCACACAGTGTGAAATGGATGAAAAAAATGTAACATAAATAGTAATAGGAGACATTTGCTGTTGAATCAAACAAGCATCTGATTATCCTGTCCTCTCATAATATGTTTGGAATGTAGACTTTGTACATAGTCAACTAGAGTGCGGATACCAATTTGTGCTTTGCTTTAATTACGGTCTTACTGGAAATTTGTAGTAAGTAAACCAAACTTTAAAAAAAAAATGTCCTTCAGTATTCTGTTGATTATAAAAATGTAACTGTATTCTGAGGACTGTTAGTTAATACAGTCATGCTCTTAAAGCATGTATTCCAACGCTACCAACAGAGAGAATGTCTGACTTTATAATACAATTCTAACATCTCAAGTGTGTTGAATAGTTATTTGGCAAAATTCACAGCCAGTTAGTTGACTGGTTTCACTGGTGACTCAGGGATTAGCCATTGTTGTGTCTGTACCACTTAAAAACACCAAAGTTTTAGAAAAGTTACGTAACAGCCACACAGTGACTCTTATAGTTATCGATCTGCATGTTAACATGACTCATGGCAGATGCAGCACTCAAACCCCACTCAGTTCTTTTCAGGGTTGACCCACTGTAACATCAAAACCAGAGGCAGAGCGGCAGGAGGAGGAACAGTATAAATCAGGTGTTCACACACATCAGTCATTGTTTGTATTGTGAAAACAGGTGTGTGTTTCTTGCTTTGCTATCACTGCAAGATTAAGTTTTGATTCTTGTTGGTGTTTTTAATCAGTCTGTCTCTTGTTCTTGTTCTCTGCCTCGATCTCAGTCCGGCTTTCTGTTTCGATGCCTCTCCCTCTCTGTCTCTCTTGCACACACACACACACGTGCGCGCGCGCACACACACACACACACACACACACACACACACACACACACACACCACACACACACACACACACACACACACACACACAGGCAGCACATGGCCAGCGCAAATGAGTCATAGTGGTCTGGTAACAAGTGCCTCTTCAACGGGAGAGTCCCTCAATGTGTCCCATGTGACTGGGGCCAATCCCCTTTGGTGTATCAGGTGCACTATTGCTCTTGGCAACGTGAGGCTCAGTTACATTGTCTCCAAATTTACAATAAAAATGAGCACATGCCAAACACATTTTGAAAGATGATACAGATTCCATCAGATGTTCAAAAGCTTGCAACAACTTGGAAAACAAACCGCCACAGCAGCTTTATAGCGTTTCTGGGTTTGTGGTGCATGTAAAAATAGAAATATTGACATGTATTCTGTGATACACTGAGCAGCAAAAGTAGACTGTAGAGAATATTAGAAATAACAACCTGCAGAGGAGAAGCACAGACTTCGCCTGATACACTGAACATGATCACAGTATTGTGAGCTACAACAGCCATCATGCAATAATTAATGATTCATTGCACATTTTAATAATAAACAATACACATTTTAACAATACAAAAATTAATAAAGGAACAAAAGTATTCCAAATGACTCAATCTACTCTTCTTTGGCACTTTATCTTTTTTTAAGAGCTCAATGTATTGTGTGCAGTTCCTCCAACCATTCTTTCAGTCTGAATGTCTAAAAGTGTTCTTCTTTCTTTATCTTTCCTGCCACTGCCAAATTCTCCAGTTTTCCTTTCCTTATCTATTTATATGACTTAAACATCTCATCTCCTTGATCTTCAGCTCACCAAGCATCTTCCTCTCGCTCCAGTTCCTTCATTCTCAACTGTATCCTCCCATGAAACTGTAATTATTTCCATTAGAGACTATACTTTGCAGCTATTTCCAGCTGCTTTCATATTATCAACATTAAAGACTATTTCTATATTGTAACATGGGGTATATATAACTGTTCAGTACACAGGGTCCGTCTTGGACAGTTTAGTAACTACTGAACATTCTATCTTCTTGCAGTTTACAGATAAACCTTTTCAATCATTGTCCACAACTACTATATTTTGCCATTTCTGATGGTTCTCTTCTACTTCAGTTGCTAAGAGCATAATATCTACATAACTGATGTTTTTGTGATATTGTGGTATTATATCCCCACATACCTTAAATTCTTAGTTTCTCTTGTTTTCTAAATATAGTGATCAATATAAAAAAAAAATAGAGCACAGTATATGCAGTATTCCAGCTTTTGTCAAAAATAATATTTTCTAAGAGCATGCAGACTAAATTGTTGCCTAGTTACTGTGTACATATATTGTAAAATATCTTGTCATTTTTCTCTTTCAGTGTTTGCAAATCCAGTTGTGATTGATACAACTGATGCTACAGTTTTAAATAAAGAGCAACTACTGGTTTGTTAAAGAACAATACCGTTGGCTTATTTTAATTGTGATAACAGGAGTACATCATATTGCTGTCATCAGTTGAAAGTACCTTATAATATCTGCAAATATAACCTCTTAAAGTGTGGCTAACAGGAGTTAGAATACAGTGTTATTTAGTGGTCATGAATGCAATAATTACGAAGCAGGACTAATAACAGGTTTAAGGCACAGTACTTAAGCCTGCTCCTCCCTGCACATATTCACAAACACACCTCACACACCCATGATCGACGGGAACAATAGTGGAGCGTGCAGCACACTCCACCCCATCAACACGAGCCAGGTATATCTCTCCTCCACCTTATTTGCCTTTTCAGATACACACCACACACCCTTCAGTAGAATTTTGAATGCAACAGCAAAGCATAAGGGCTGGAAGGCCTGGTCATGATGGTGGAGGTTTCTTGGACTGATACTCGTTGGGTGTGTGGTTAACAAGACTAGGCCTGCTGGGAGGCCTGTTATCCCAGTAAAACAGTAAAACATGCCACTTCTTTCCATCAATAAAAATAGTGCCAACAGTGTGCAAAGTTATTGCTTCATTGTGCAGACTGTTATGTTTCTGCCTCTGTTGTGTCCAATGGAGGAATGTAACTGTTTTTTTATGTCATGTACTTAAGCACAAATTTAACACACAGCACTTTACCTCTACTTCATGCAACTTTATCCCTTAATTCTATATATCTCAGATGCCAAACCATACTCTCTAGTTTTAGAATATGAAGCTTTCTACAAAGAGACAGAGTTTATAAAATACAATATTCAGTTATAAATGAAATTTTGCAGTAGTTTAGACAAGTCCAGTTGGTAAAGTTAATCTGTTACTCAAGTAAAATTAATGACCTAAATAACAGCTTCAGTCATTTTTTCATGTAAGAACATTTCCTGGTTCCAACTTGTAAAATGTGAACTTGCTACTTTTCTGTCTTTTTATTAGTATTTTAAATATTTTAATCTGTTGTGAATTATGTTGAGGTTTGGACTTTTGGACTAAAGGCATCACAGTGGCTGCATCATGAAACATTAATCCATAAGGAAAGTCACAAAATCACAAAATATGCTAAAAGTTCCACCTAAACAAGCTACAACAGCAAAGTCCTGCTTCTAGTAAGACAGTAGTACAACTTACTGGGACTATTTTGCACAGTTGCACAATGGCTACTTTTATTTTTCATACTTTGTTGGTTATAATTTTTGAATGCAAAATTTCAACTAGTGGGGGAGTATTTCTACATTTTCACAGTAGCATATCTGAACAAGTCTTGCACCACTATGTCAGGTTTTTGCTGCATTTGTGCATAATGTGTATTAATAGCAGTGGCCTCAACAGCCACCATTCTTGACCGTTTGTTGGGTGTGAGACCATACTCAATAAATTGTCAACATGCCAAAAAAAAAAAAGTCAACCACACCTTCACTGTTACACAACTTCCCTATTCTTTGGTCCACATGCTCCTAGCAAACACACCCACATGATCCTCACCCTGCAGTCGTTCATTTCGAGCCGTGCAGCCAGCCTGGTTTAATTGACACCCTTCCCCGGCAGCTTAAATTATACAGCCAGGCTTTGAGGGAAGAGCGTGGGCTGTCAACAAGTGTGGCCTGAGTAAAGCTGCGGGCCTTCACCCAGAGTGACACTTCACCTGACTCAGCAGCACACAGGCACTGTTTACTGGACCTGTCCACCACAATCAACATGCCTGCATCTGGCCTGACTGTAATTTCACTGAGGCGCTACAGTGTTGTTAACCTCAACACTGCTGGGAGCAGAGAGGGCAGATTGGGGGAGGGGACCCTCACCTCCTTCCATCATTGTCCTCTCTCATCCACGTCAGAGTGCATCCAGTTGAGTACATGGGCAAACAAATTAGGCTCACGGGCATAGTGCAAACACTAATTCACGTGCACACAACAGCACAAGCATCTGCATAGATTACCCTGCTGAAAATTGAATTGCCAATTTATTACCTTCACGCAGTGCCTGCACATAATGTACAGCAAATCAAATTAAACTGCAATATTCCACTTATAGCAAAAATTCAAATGAAAAAGAGAGATGTATTTAGGCCTTTTACAAAGAATAATCCTGCATGAAAGACAAATTCAGTTCACACACTACATTTGCTCATATTTTGTACTGTGTAGACTACTCAGTACAAAAGACCTGTCCCTGTGGCTCATCTCATAGAGTTATAACATAGGCTCAATTCTGGCCTGGACCATTTGCTTTCTCCCATGCCCTTCCTGTTTGTGTCTAAATAGTGACAACTCAAATAAAGCATAAATGCCTTGAGAAAATCTAGATAAAAGTCCAATGTGTGATTGTTGATGTCAGATTAGTTACTGTTAAGCTAATGGCGGCTTACTGCTGCTGCTATAGAGGAACAGAAGAGATATTAAGGAACTTAGGAGAAAGTGCAAATATGAGCCTTTTGCACAGAAAACAGTGTATGTGCTGTTATCATGGATCTAAAGAAAACAAAAGAAAAACAATCAGTTGTCAACTTAGAAACTGACTTAATGATGGACCAGATTTACTAAAGGTTTTCGTGTATAAAGACATGTGCAACGTCATTGCACACAACAAAAAAATGTACAAGCTGATTTACTAACAGGCCTGATTTACTAGGGGCCTGATTTACTAAAGGTTTATGCGTGTAAAAACGTGTGCGAACTTGAGTGCGCACGCAAAAACACGTTGAGGCTTATCTACTAACAGCCAGACTGAGGGTTGCGCCTCTCAAATGGACAAAATAGCTCACGCAACCCATTTAGCGTGTTTGCCTTGATGAATAAGCAATATGGGTGTTTCTGCCAGAATGCGCAAAGTTATTGGGATGAGTAAATACAAATATTTATTTAGCTTGCGCAATGTAATTTACCAAAGCTGAAACTGATTGCGGTGGTTGATTTTGCATTTATATTTAGCACGCCTGAAAGGCAGGTTTTAACTGGAAAAGCTTTGTGCGAAACTGGCTGCAGTTGTTGTGGCGAGGATGCGGCATAGGCACAACCAAAGGCAACGCAGAGAACCAATCTGTTCTGCTTGCCTCAACATTTTTGGAATGACAGAAGAAAAAAGTTATTGGGACGTTAGCTTGCCCCCCCCCCCCCACACACACACACACACACACACACACACACAAACACACACACACTTTATAGGACTCTTTTTCACTTGATCTGAAGATTGTGATTAAAAATAAGCAGCAACATTAGGCTACAGTGTGACAAAATTATGTGTGCCTGACAGTCATTCAGGGGCGACATGGTGGTGCAGTGGTTAGCACTCATGCCTCACAGCAAGAAGGTCCTGGGTTCGATTCCAACACCAGTTGACGGGGGGTGGGACCTTTCTGTGTGGAGTTTGCATGTTCTCCCCGTGTCTGCGTGGGTTCTCTCCGGGTACTCCGGCTTCCTCCCACAATCCAAAAAAACATGCACTAATAGGTTAATCGGTTAATCTAAATTGCCCATAGGTGTGAATGTGAGAGTGATTGTTTGTCTCTATATGTTCAGCCCTGCGATGAACTGGCGACTTGTCCAGGGTGTACCCCGCCTTCGCCCCTATGTAGCTGGGATAGGCTCCAAGCGACCCCCGTGACCCTAGTGAGGATAAAGCGGGTTCAGAAAATGAATGAATGACAGTCATTCAATCCAGCAACCCCTACACCCCCCCCCACCACTAAAATGAAAAATAATTGGATGAATGAGTCATGCAATACCTTCTATGACAAAACTCCTTCAATGTTACATTTCCGTGCCCCTGGATCATTCAGCGCACTGTTACCATTAATGCTGACATATCCCAGAGCAGTTTTTCCAGCATATTGTCTCCAGTAGCATACGCAAATTCCTAATTTAAATAGGGTGGTCTCCAAGACTTTGCACCTGTTGACATTTGTGCAAGAAATCTTAATAAATCACCCACAAACCGTGGTTCAACCCCACACGCAAAATTCTAGATTGGGCACACAAATTAGTACACGCAAATTGGGATCACAGCAGAGGTGGCCTTATGAGTTCCCAGCACAAAACAGACTCCAACATAAACTTCATGCAAAGCACAGAAACATCCACAAATCTTAAGTAGTGTACTTATTATAGTGTATTTATTATAGTTATTTGTAGAACACTGATTCATTAGTCAATGTGAAACACTCATTAATTCCCTACTCTGCATGACTATACTCTGACATCTTCTATTCATGTAGTTTTCCCTCATTAATGTCCTACTTAGTACATATTGATGACAGGGTAGTTGCAGCCTACACAAATCACTATGTTAATTTGTTCTTTACATTTCATCCATACTTGCCGATGGCTCTGAACTGGAGTTCGTGACCTGCTACAAATACCTTGGCCTCTGGTTGGACTCGTCCCTCTCCTTCACCACCCACATTAAGCACCTGTGGTCAAAAGTCAAAGGTCGCTTGAGCCTCCTGTACCAGAATAAAATGTCCTTCACCCGTTCAGCCAAACACACACTTGTTAAAATGACCATCCTGCCCATATTTGACTATGGTTACACCATCTATAGGATGGCTTCTCAGTCCACTCTCAGCAAACTTGACACTTCACCATTCTGCCATCCGTTTTGCCACAGGCTCTCAACTTCAAATTCACAACTCACCACTGTGACCTGCATAACCTAGTTGACTGGACCTCCCTTCACATCAGACAGCTCCACCACTGGCTCCAGCACATTTACAAAACCTTACTTGGAAAAAGACCTCTTTACCTTTCCTCCCTTCTGCACGTCTCCCATTCTGCCCTCAATCTTAGGTCCAGTAATCTCATCAAACTCACTATCCCCAAAGCCTGCACTGTCCTCGGTCGCAGCACCTTCCGATTTGCCGTAGCTAATGACTGGAACACACTACAAAACATCCTCAAACTCACTGTCTTCAAATCTCTCACTGTTTTTCAGCAAAACCTGCAACAAATTTTAGCTGACTGTTGCACCTGTTGAGTTTTTGTCTCTCACATGTCTCACTGTTATTATTGTAATGTACTTATTTATTAACTGTTTGTTTCTGTAATTGTTTAACCTTGTTTTTACTTTTAGCTCCCCCACCCCCTACCTCTCAAGGAGCCATTGGTGTTTGATCAGGCTGCATTTGTAAATAGGAATCTGTTCTTCTGGGTAAATAAAGGTTAAATAAAAAATAAAATAAGGCCTTAGAGCTATGACATCACCTAAAAATGACCATTTTCTGTCACAAAACAGACATACAAACCTTATGTCCTACACATAAAAGCAAGTTCAAATTTTACATAATGAATTTCTAATGGCAGCATCTCACAAATCCTCTGACTTACTCTACTATGTACATGCTTTGTATGTAGGCAATTGTAATGCACATAAGCCTGACCTGTTACAGTTATTACATAATTACTTTATCGCACTAACTACACAAGCTACCCACAATTATAGTGTATAATTGTGATAATTATGTTCATTCTCTTTTGCATGCCATTCTTAAATGCCATTTTGTTTTGTTGGTTTTTAATTTCTTAGTTAAATTATTGTATTTCTATTTTTATACATCTTAAAATCTCTTTGTATTCAGTGTGGACAGCAAAGGAAGATTTTCATTGTACAGGGAAACCTGTTTCTTTACTGTACACATGACAATAAAATGCTTTGAAATAAATCTTTGAATCTAATTACATCTGTTCACCCTCATAACAGTGACTGCTTTAAAACACAAATGTTGTATTTCATCATTATTTCTGCATCATTTTCCATAATTTGATCTTTTCCTTCTTTTTTATATTATGATCCTCCTGCCTTTTCATTTTGAGGCACTTCATGATTCAATATGCAATACTTAGTGACATCTAAGAGCAAACTTGCAGATTGCAACCAACTGAGTACTGATGAAAGGCCAATCTGTGTTTGACTCATTCTAGGATTTTGTCAAGGGGATATGAACTCTGATCCGGTTCTTATTTTTTTTACCTGAATAAACTATAATGAAATTAAGTGAATGTATAAATGTATCCAGTCTTACTCAACTGATATTTAACATCTATTGATGCTTGTCATTTTATGCAAATATTTCTTTCAAGATCAGTTATAGCATTGTTTTTCAACCTTGGGGTCGGGACCTCACGTGGGGTTGCCTAGAATTCAAGTGGGATCACCTGAAATTTCTAGTAATTGATAAAAAATCATTTAAAAAAAAACTTACTAATGAAAAATATATGGTGAGCTGATAGACAGTCCCAATACATAAAAGACATGACAAACTATGAAGCTGAAACTGAAGCACTGTGGTACTGTTTATCTTTCAAATGTTTATTGTGGTCTGTTTAAGATGCTGCAGCTCTTTCATAATTCATAGTTTGAATTATTGTTTGTTCAGTATTAATTTGCAGCCTTGTAAATAAGAGCTGGACTGACTGTACATATCCTGACCACAGAAAATAAAATTCTCACTTCGTGCAGTAATCTCAACCTGGTTTTTCTGAGTCCGTCCATAATAATATATATTATATATCCTAAATGTTGTCTAAAATTAATGTTTATTTGTAACATAATATAGCAAACTATTACATGATCAAATACAAATGTATTCTAGCAAAAAAAAAAAAAAAAAAAAACCTCTCCGTTTTGATTGTCTGGTGTCGCCAGAAATTTGGGATGTTAAAATGGGGTCATGAGCCTAAAAAAGTTGGGAACCACTGAGTTATAGGCATTGTATATTTGAGTTGCTCACGTAAAATCTGCCTTGTTTGTGAAGCCTAAATTGCACTGCCCCACCGACAGTAAATGCCTCTTCTTCATTAGACTGTGCATTGTTAAACTCATTAGCCTTATCCTAAACAAGTGAAATAAAATCAAGATAAATAGAGAATTAAATAGTTCAATCAAGAGTAATCATCATCTTAAATTTCATTATCATGACAGTTCTAACTGTAAGTACACATGTACTATCTCGTCTCCTACTTGTTGCCTGTTGTCTGCAGCACAAAGCCAGTGTCCACATGAGACTCATCTCATCAGACAACCACCTATAGTGACAGATCTAGACACAGGTGGACTAACTGTCCATTCAGCTCATGCACACACACACATGATTGGATGGCCAGGCCTCTGACTGACACGCTATGAGACAAGGCGGGCTGACGACCTGAACGAGTGAAAGCTGCTGAACCCACATGCTGTCTCATTTCTTCAGGATCCATCAACCAGAGTAGACCTGCTTTCGTGTTGTCATGCCTCTGATCTCCATTTAACAAAAAACAGGTCGCTGATTGAAAAGCAGAGTGTGACCCTGACAAGAGGTTCAAACTCTTTGAAGTGGCAATGGCTATCACAAGAGCAGTCGGGTAAACACACAGGAAAAGGCATAGAGTTATCTCACACTGTTAGTACAAAGAGATACATAGACTAAAAAGCCCTGATAGCACCTGTGGTTTGGGAGATAATTACAGGAGAATGAGTAAAGGTTCAGTCTGAAAGGTATTTAAAAAAAGACTTGTCATGCAGGATTAGAGCCTCATTGAAATGATAACTCTCTTGACCTTTCAACTTGTGTTGCAGGGTTTGCCTGAATTCCTCCTCACACAGTGCCTGCAGCTCAGGCAACCAAACAGCATCCCCTAACCGCAGAGAAAACAACCTGATCCTACACCTACGCCCAGGTCACAATTACACCACTGTTTGTGTTATCAGGGTAGTTTGCCTGTAATCACCTGGGATTTGATTGTTTTCACCAATGACCTTTTATAATATTAAAAAGATTTGCCTCACCAAAGAGTAACCAATAGACACTGCTCATTAACAAATAAGACCAAATATTTCAGCTGAGCCTTTTTTCCTCCCTGACAATGCAATAACACAAATAAAATCAATCATTAGCCTGCTTTTTCACCTATCCTTATTAAAATATGCACACCAATAGAGATGCTCTCCAAATTGGAATGCATTCTATTTTTTCCAAATTTACTTCATTTTATTCAGTGGGTTTGATATTTATTATGTTTTATTTTATAATTTAATGAATTCTCATTTAATCTCATTTCAATCCTATTGGGCATTAATTAACATTTCATCCTTCATTTTATGTTCATTCTGTGCAACAAATTAACTTTATTATCTTTATTATTATTATTATTATTATTATTATTATTATTATTATTATTGCTTGTATGTTGTATAATGCCAGAGTTAAGTCAGATAGGTTTGATCGCCTCTACTCCATGGAATGGTAATGTACAGATCAAACCATGATGTCACCCATTGGTCTATGATGAAGCCAGTAGTTTGTAAATTGGATGTCAACTGGGTGTCAATTGAGCTGTTATACCGACTAGTCAATTAAAGCAACCAAGCAGCCATCAGTGATAAAATACCTCTTTAAGATACTTCATCCCTGTCATTTTGGAGCCGAGGTCCTTGTCCCTTGCTCTATAATCAACCATGGGGTGAGAAGGGGTCAAAGGTCAATGAACAGATAGTCACTAGGTGACAAGAGGTGAATTGATTCTGAATTGATCCATTAGTAGAGGCAACCTACAAAAATTTGTATTTTATTATATAACTGGCAGGTTGGTTAAACACAACATCGTTAGCTGCTTTCATGTAATGTAATGCCCTGAGGGACATGTACATGCCAGTTGGAAAGATGCACAAGCCAATCAAAAATGCATATCAAAACTTCCAGTGCCTTAAAATAGTGTGTTCTATTACAGTCTCTTTAGGAAATATAAAACTAAGCAGCTCATCTCAATTGACTCTGTAATCCTTTTTAGATTAACAGTGAATTAATTTGGCAGTTGGTAAATCCCAGCTTCACCAGCATAAATCACTGGCATAAAAGGGCCGGTTATGGTGCAGAACAAAGGCTTATCTGTTTCACAAGCGAGCACTCCTCCAATAATTCATACCCTCCCCCACATTGCTAACAAACTTTCAAATGTCTGCCTCACATAATTAGACCCGTTCACCCCTATTGGCCCCTGCAGAGAGGGATGAAACAATCCCCCAGACAAACGTTAACCTAGGCCCTGACCCAGCAGCTTGTCAAGAAGATGAACGTCTGAGGAGAAGAGAGAGAGGAAAAAAAAAACCAGCATTCCTTTTCCCGTAAACCAGGAAAGGGGGAGGGAGGGGGATTTTGGGAAGTTTGGTGAGTCATCACTTTCTGTTTGCCGCTGCCCCCCCCCCCCCCCCCCATTTGGCAATTGCACCGTGGAGCTTGAATACCTCCACGGCAGATTGCCCCGTCATGCTTTCAATGGGACCTCTTGGATTTTGACAAGTGTCTTGCATTGAACGTTACTGAGTTGAGTCGCAGCTGTCTGCACAGCTGTCACCACCATGAGGTCTCTTTGTTGCCACAGACGGATCCTTTACTTTGAAACCCGATGAGATAACATGTTACAACTGTACAACCCACCACCCCCCCAAAAAATCTCTCTCTCTCTCTCTCTCTCTCTATCTATCTATATATATATATATATATAAATATCTATCTATCTATCTATCTATCTATCTATCTATCTATCTATCTATCTATATGTATATATATATATGTGTATACACACACACACACACATATATATATATATGTATATATATATATATATATACATATGTATATATATATATAGTGCAGCATGCTATGACTTAAGCAACTGCTGGCCTGGTTGTCACTCGGGGTTGGGCTGGTATCAGGTTAAATGTGGTGTTTGAGATGAGTCACTGGCTATCTGCTACCATGTTGAGAATTTATTACTTTCTAACTTAATCTTGGTGACAATAACTTGCTGACGAATCCTTGTAAAATGATGACAGTGCTCAAATTTGGAGTTTTTACAGCAGTTTTAGGGGTACCCCATAATGGATAGTGCTTAAATTCTCATTGTGAAAACCACAACTTTTACTGCTGTACTTTTTTCGGCTGTTTTCGCGTCAGCTCTTTTGTGTGACTGCTCGTTGGTCTTTAAAGTACTCTGTTCTACTGACTGATCATCAGCATCATTTTGTGGTCAGCAACTCTCCACAGCAGCCCCCTGCATGCTGCACAATAACACCCTCAATCCTTCTATTACGGGCCAATTCTGCTCCAAGGGGCAGAGCTTCTTTTCCACTGTTGGAGGCAACACACACACAGGGTATTTATCACTCTTTAATGATAGACTCAACAAAGGATGATGTCACCAGCCGCACAGCGACAACATACAACAAAAGGGCTGCTGCCCACTCTCCTCTCGGTTTGACCACAGTGACCTCATTTGATTGATAGGCCTCAGTCGTACTGGGCTTCTTTGTGCCAGCATGGCCACAGTGTTATGTGGCACATGAAGCCTTGATGCTGTTTCTGTTGCTGCTGCTGCTGCCGATGAGTAAGTGTGAGTAATCAAAACAGTCGTAGAAACTTGCCTGCTTCACAAAGAGTGGCTGTTACCATTAAAATGTCATCGAGCACTTGATATAAGGCAGTGTTTGCTCTTTGTGAATATGCCGCAGCCACTGGTAGATGGTCAGGCTGTTTGTGTTTGTCTGTCTGTGCATGCTTAGTTAAAAGCAGTACATGTGCACTGTAAAAATAAGGGGCCTTTAATGTGTGTGTTGCATGTTAGCTCATTCAGATGTGACATATAGGTCTGATTGGTTCTATATCGCCTGTCACCTTCTGTTTGACAATGTGCCAGTTGTTGTCGCAAGGCGTTTGTCCATCATCAGTCATAAACATACATCATATTCATAACCGCAGCTTGCATGGTGCCTCTGCTTTAGTGTACTCCTCTTTAGCATCATTAATGTCTATTGAGAATCTAAGATTATAATAAAATATACCTATTAAAAAAATCCATTTACACATTTTTCTAGAATTCATTTCTGTGATTATTTTTTTTTATCCCCAGCCATGAAACAGAGTTAACACAACACAGCAGTAAACCTGTGTTAGGTTTATGAGGATCTAATTACAAAAATGGAATATGATATGCATAACTACATTTTCATTAGTGTCCTGTCACATGAAATGAGAATCCTTAAAATGAGTAATTTACTGTACGTCCTGTTAAGACTCTGTCCTCTGCTTATATTTTCTTTTTTCTTTCTTTCTTTTTTTTTTTCCTCTTACTGTGTTAGGAATGTTTCTTGGCTTCAGCATTTAGGTAATGAGTGTATACATTCAGCCAGTCATAGCACTGCATGGTTCCAGATACATAGCTGTCTCTTCTGCCATAGGTCTATAAGGCCACAAAACCAAGTTCAGGACTGTGCATGAGGAAGCTCATACCATTCACCCAGAACCTTCCTGTATGGTAGTGCAAAGATATGGGGATATTTGGACACTTGTCATATTTATGGTATAGTAGGTAACCAGTCTGAAAAAAACAAACAAACAAACAAACAAACAAACAAAAAAAACAAATATTGTTTTAGCTTTGTTCTCCCTTTTACCAGTCTCACCAATCCAACCATGACTCTCCTTCTCATTTATTTAGCAAAGAGGTCAACTCTGAAATGTGTGTATATAAACTTTAACCAGAAAGTCTTAAGTATTCAGAGATGAAAATCTCAAAACAAAAATCTTATGCCTTTAACTTAAAGGTTCAGTGTAAAGTATTTAGCGATATTTAATGATGAGGTTGCATGTTATACCTCTCCTCCCTCACCTCACCCTCACCTTAACCCACACAGACCAATACATCCACTGCCAAACAAAGGAATCCACTGGTCTAACATGTTGAATAAGTGTTGATCTACGAATCCTATCAATACACTGAAATGATTCAGGTAGAATACAGTTTGGCATCTTTTCATGGTCATCAGATTTGACCCGTTTGGATGTGCAGAGGCTCTGTAGTGAACATGGAAACACCATCACCATCTGCAACACTGATGAACAACTAAAATCATGTAGTTTGACAAATTACAGTGAATTTACTGTCAGCTTTTACAAACATCTACATGGTCAGTAAATTAAATATAGGAAAATACCTGATTTTCACTGACTAATGCAAAGTTCAGAGAGTAATATTACAATAAATGGTGATAAATCACTTGGCAAAGTCAAGAAATATGATTTGGAAGTCGTAACAAAATAGTTGTGGGTCTTTAAGGGTTAATCCTGCTTTTTCTAGTGACACTGTTAGCTCGACTTGACTCAACATGGCTACTTTGGCATTTCCACTGCATGAGAACAGAGGAACCCCAGGTAATATTCAATACTGTTTCTAACATCACCTTTAATGAGGCTCCAAGAAAGTTAAAGCGTTATTAAATTTGATGTAAAATCACACAAAGATCATCAACTGGTCAAACCAGAATTATTGTATCGTCAGTACACATGTCTCATCTCCTGATGTGGGACAACATGCCATGCTAGCAAGAAATCTATGAAAACAACAGAGCAATTTGAGACAATACCAGCATGGAAAAGGAGAGCATAAAGGCCCTAGAAGAGCAGGTGTTTGTCTGTTCTGGATTCAAACAAAGAAAATGGCAGTGATGCACCTTTATGCTGGAAGCTACCTGTTGTAATTAGGAACAGCGAAGAAGAAGTTCATTTGAAATCTAGTGAATTGCTCTAAGATAATGAAATCACAAAGACTCTTATTTTCAGTTGATTGTGCACAAATGAAAGCATAATTGTCAATATCACCTCCTATTTCTGCAGTTGGAGCTTCCTAAATGTTACTCTCTGGCCATTTAAAAGCATTACATTTTACAGCAATTACATTATAGCTTTTTTCAGTTTCCAGTAAAGGTAAATAATTTCAACAGCAGTGCTTTGAATGTGTCTGTTGTGCAACTCACATATTTAACTAATAAACTCATCAAAGAATCATCATTTGAAATATATAAAACCCAAACAACCTCTACTGTGATTTATGAAAAACAAAATCCATTACT
This sequence comes from Sphaeramia orbicularis, assembly GCF_902148855.1. Classification (NCBI taxonomy): domain Eukaryota; kingdom Metazoa; phylum Chordata; class Actinopteri; order Kurtiformes; family Apogonidae; genus Sphaeramia; species Sphaeramia orbicularis. The sequence continues at coordinate 44,213,395 of NC_043964.1, read as the reverse complement.
TCTTCAAACCTCTGGTTGTGGTTTTCCTTCAAACGGGTGCCTTGCTAGTTGACTCACTGGCTGAAGTACAGCAGATTTCCACTTCCACTTTGGGCCGTTCATCTAAAATGTTACAGAAAAAACAGAGTCGGGGAAGGGGAATGAAGAGGAGGGGTGGGAGGAAGAGATGGAGATCTGGAAGCTATTAGAAGCTGGCAGCTGGGGCCTGAAGTGGCTGATTCAGAGATGGAGTGATGGGGAAAAAAAGAGAGGGACGGTACGGCACATGATTGCCATAATGAATTTAATATCAGTGCATGTGTAGGTCATTAATGCAGAGCCTTGTGATTTAGCAGCAGGGAAGATGAAGAATGTAAAGTAATTTCCAAAAGAAGTCTTTACAGCTATTGCTGCTGTGCCTCCATTTCCTCTAGAGAGTAATAAAGTCTTATCTGGATGTTTATCCATCCTGTGCAATATGTTATCAGTCTCTTTCATACTTCCTTCCTCTCTTGGTAAATGTGTGCATCTACCACATAACTCACACTTCGTCGACTACACAACTCTGTACACTGAATGTTCTTACATAATAATCCTAAAGAGAAAGATTGGTCTATACAAGTCAAATACCATGGTGCTGTGAGGAAGCCAGGCAGAGGAAGTGAAATAGGTTTGCCATAAACACAGAGCAGACAAATTCCAAAGAAGTGATTCCAACTCTCCCATTTCTGTTCAGAAAGTCTGTGAAGAGGCCTCTCTTACGCTGCTGCCGACCCATATGAGACTCTGGGTTTTCACCTGTGACTCACCAACGCGAATCACAAAGATGAAGAATGTGCGAGTCACTCATTCACACTCGCATATTCGCATAGAATGTAACATGCATATTATGCATATTGCATATACAAACAGAAGCTACACAAACAGAGAAATGCACAGAAAATAGATACTCATATTAATGTGTTTGGATTCGTGGTTTTCTTTTGAGTGATGGCAGCATTTGGAAACCAGGACAGTGATGTTGTGTGCTTGACAGCCGTGTGAGGAAGGAAAAATTACTTTCCTTGATGCTTCGGCTCCAGGTGCCAGGGTGACAACATATGTCATATGCCTGTACTTACACATTTTCTGTTGGATATACCCAGCTCTTTGGTAATGTTCCTGTTTTACTGTTTTTAAATGCTGACTTCCAACAAATTTCAAGAGGTTTATTTACTTTGATAAAGAGTAAGGCATGACTGTCCAAGTGTAAAATGTCTTTACAAAGTATTCTAAACTTAAGTTAAAATCAGAAATACAAAATTAGTATTATCAAGACATTATATAAAGGTACATATGTTCACAATTAGCTTATTCAGCATTTCCGCTGGTAAGGAAATCCCTGCCACCACACCATACATTTCGTACGAAAAAAATCCTCATTGTTGCATTAGATTTATTATTCATATGTGTAATATATAATGGGCCAGGACAAACATCCTGCTCACTCAAATGAAATGCCCCCACCCCACCACCACCTTATTATTACACACTGCCGCACCAAGAGATCAATTTCACAGGAAACACTGTTATAACTTGTCAGAAGCCTTATACCTTATACTGCATGAACTACTCAACCTTTAACAGTTTCCCCCTCAATAACCTCCTAATTACTGCTTAATGATAGTAAGTAGTCAAGATGTTATGCAAGAAATACAATTACCTTATAAAGCCCATGTAGATCAAAGTATTTTAAGATCAAAAGTCATGTATAACAACTCTCTTATTACTAATACGTGCTTCATCTTGACAGATAATCAAGAACCTATATGCTGCTAAGTATGTATGACTAATAAGCAACAGCGTAAGGGTGAATATAAGTCTTACAGTCATGACAGAAATAAAATATACCCTCTTTTAATTGTTTGCCTTTACATATCAGAACACAACAAAAATCACCTGGTCTTTGAGATGTTATAAAATTATTTAAATCTATTCTCAGGTGACGATGTGTGTCATTATTTATTTTTGACCAAAATAAGCCATAGGAATTAAGAAGGTCAGTAGCAGTCAGGTGTTACTGAGCAAATACCCTGTATTTGTTGATCATCAACAAGTCAGACCACTTGTATAAAAATACAAGTTTTATCAGTTTTCTGGTCCAGGGCATTCAGGTGTGTGTTATCACAATGCCAAGGAGGAAAGACATCAGCAGCAAACTTAAAGCTCAATATTTATGACATGAAACTTTGGCAGCAACCAAAGTCTTAGGTTTGTACCTTCATTGTCATTGTAAATGTGCATTTTGATACATTGGGCAGTACTGGACTTAAATCTTAAATATATAAATGCAGAGATGAAAAATATCTAAACTATTCTAGGCAGTGGCAGTACAGTCAGCAGCATTGCATGGAATATGAAATTTAGTGCAAACATGTCAGTGCAATGCAAGTAAAGAAGCAGCTTCACATGATTACGTTGACATATGCCCACAAACTGTATGCTCATAAACGAAAGAAGCAATAGGTTGGTTGGAGCAGTGCCGAGCTGCCATGTTGACCTGGTCGACTCTAATGAATCAGGGATTTAGAAACATGGCATCTTTTCCCCATTCATCTTTGTACAACTACTCAACCTCTGTCATACTGAGTATTAACAACGTACAACATTTTTTTAGTCACACATAGGATGGAGATTGACTCTGACTCAGCCAATCCAGAACATTAATATTATTGTTTTTAAGCCAGTCCTTTATAGAAGTAGCTCTGTGGTAACTTGGATTGTATTTTGAAGGCAATAATTTTACTGCCTGAACCGTCTCATGGTGTGCTGTAGATAAGATTGTGCTATAGTTTATGAATAAGTGTAATGTTTGATTTAAGTCTGGCAAACCCATATGGCAGACGATTAAAGTCCAATTGGGTGATGAGATTATTTATTAGTAAAATGTTTAAAACTAATAATAAGGCCAGAGTATGAGTCATTAAGGCAATATGTTACAAAGGAATATTATTTAACTTGCTGTAAAGATGTACAATGTTTCATAAAGATTGAAAAATTATGATTGTATTATATTATAAGGCAATAACATGTGCTGCATCATATCGCATTGTATCACATTGAATTGTATCATATTGCATCATGTTAGATTGTATTTTATCATGTGATATCATATGAAACCATACTGTATTATATTGTATATTGTATCCCTGAACACCTTCACTGGTAGCTCACTGCTCCTAATGTGCTAATGCTAATGCTAGGTACCATGTGTGTATTAGGATAAATTTCCCTACAGATTTAACCTAATCTCATAAAATCAGGTCTTATTGTATAAAATTGTTTGGTTGTTTTGTATCATATTTTACAGTTGAGTCAAACATGGTCCATGGTTAAAGGTGCTGTTTGGTCCAGTACAGATGCCACATACATTCATGTTAAGAATGCCTTTCTTATTTCTGCTTTCCAGTCCTTCCAAGTCATAAGGTGTTTTAGTTTCTTCCTTCACTTTGGCTTCTCTTTTTGGATGTCGGTAGATAGCGCTGAGTCATACTCTTACACCATTTCTTAATGACTGATGATGTACTCTGGGGGATGTTTAATAAGTAGAAAAAGATTTCTACTTCCAGCCCCTGACTTGTGCTTTTCTGTGAGATGCTGAGTGTTCCTTTGTCTGCACGGTGAAGGATACACTTTCAGCAGAGAGTGGCTGTGTTTGTGGATATTTATCACTGTCTTGGGCTTCTGCTAAAGTAGTTATTCAGCTCGATTATCCACTAGATCTCTGTAAGCATGGTACATGCAGTGAGAGTATAAATCCTGATCAGTCTGTAACTAATATCTGCGGCTCTGAGGGTGTAGGTAAGTGTCTCTGCATTGCTGTAAGAAGAGTAGTGTATAGTGTAGTTCACTGATGCGAAACATGAAAAGTTGGGTCTGTCCCTCTTCATGCATCTTGATTTCATATGCTGGCCCAAAACAAAATTACTCTCCACATGACTGATTTTAGTGACACCATGCACATCTCCCTCCTCACCCTCTTCTCCCCACCTCTTGTTTTCGAATCCTTGTCTTCCCCTCAACATCCACGGTGGTCTGACATCATCACTCGGGAGGTCTGACACCCGTGTGGTCCTGTAGGTCAACAAAGGGGAACCATAGACACACACACATACACACAAACAGTTAGAAAGAGGGGATTTCACCTGGTATGAGTAATTCTGTTGGCTGAGAGTCTTTCTTGTTAAGACCCCTTGCTGATTGAAAGTAAAGATAAGTTAAAGAGACATGAAGGTAGCAGTAGCATAGCAACTAGCAAGCAAAAGGCCAAGCACATGGTCTAGAATGGTCAGCCTCATTTATTTATCATAGCATTTAAAATATTCATCACAGATTTCAGTTCTTTAAGTGAGGACTTTTAAAGTCAGGAGCAGCTATAACAAATAAAAACTGAATATTTTAATAGCAGTGCTAAACAATATATTGGTTTTGGCAGCATGTTTTAAAACACTCTCTGAATTTTAAAGGTCCAGGGTATAAGATTTACAGGGAATTAGAAGCATACTAGTGCAGAAATGGAATATAATAATATGATTGTTGTTTGCATTGCCTTGGAGTAAATCATTTACATCTGTGGGGCAGGTTGATATTCGGGGTATGCACCTTATTATCAGCAGGCCTATTAGTCAGAAAATTAGTTTGGATTTAGTTGATAAATCTAACCCTAATCCTTTTCTGACTAATGGGCCCTTTGACTAACAGGCTTTCTGACAATAGGGCACCGCCTGTTATTCAGAGAGTCCATCATATTGCACCACCATGTTTGTAAAGTAGCCCAAAAGGGACTCCCACTTCCTCTAATGTTAAGCCCTGGGCCATTTGTTTCAAATCATAAACATTTCAATGTAACACAAAACAATGGATAAGCTAATAGCAGAAGCTTCATTCATATAAATCCATGTTGTGATCAGAAAACAGCAAAGGTAAGACAACATGCATAATCATTGCTTCGTAATGAAAACCTTTATTTTTAGGGACCAAGCCAAAAGGTGAGGCCCTCTCACTCACACATAGTATTGTATTTTGTTCGTTTCTTCTTCTTTTTCTTTTTCCGTGACACTTTAAAGCGGAATTCTAAAACTCACCAAATTTGGCACACATGTCATGTCTGGCGAAAAATTTCATAAAATATCAAAATCAACCCCATAGGTGCCAAATGTGCTCTCAAGTGCCACCTATGTAAAAAAAAAAAAAAAAAAAAAAAAACTAATGGCCCTAGTGGCCAATAGGAATGTCATAGAGACATGGAACCAATGCCAAAATTTTGTTTGATGATCCACTACGAGTGATGCACTGACACCCATGAGCTAACTCCAACAGGAAGTTTGCAATTTGCCTTTCAAAAAAAATTTCTAAAAACATCTCCTCTAAAACCATTTGCCATATTGTCTTCTAAACAGCACCAAAAGATAGAATAAACTCTTCTCAAGAAATTTGTACATAACTGTAATAACTGTCTTAGTTTGTTTTTTATAAGTTGCAAAGTCTGGGACTGATTTTTCACTTCACACTTTTTTACGACATATTATATATCTATACATTAAAGGGACTCACCACAACTCTCATGTGAAAAATTTTGAGATAGGATGTACGGTTATGGATTTATTGAAATGCGTTTATTTTTTAAAAAAATATTTTTTATGCTTTAAACTGCCATTTGACCCCTCAGCATGCTCAAAAACTCACCAAATTTGGCATACATATCATGGCTGGAAAACAGTTTGATACAATATAAAAATTAACCCCTTAGATGCCAAAATGGGCTCTGTAGTGCCACCTACATACACAAAGACACACAAAACGGTCCTAGCAGCCAGTAGGAATGTAATAAAGACATGAAATGAATGCCAAAAATTTGGTCTCATCGAGCCTGACAAATCATACACTGTCACCCATGAGCTAACTCCAACAGGAAGCTGGCAATGTGCCTTTTTAAAGTAACTCCACTCGACTTGACTTTTTTTTTTCCTGTACATTTTTAAACAGGTTTTGCTGTATTGCATTGTGGGTATTTGACATTTTGCACACACGTTACAGAGTACATGCAGTACAGTTTTTCAAAATAAAAGCCTTATTAAAAATACAAAATAATGAGTATTAAAAAACTTCTCTTCATTTTTATGCTAAACACTCAACTGTTTGTACAGTTTCAGTTTACTAAAAATTATTCTTTCTCACAGACACACACACGATAGGGTTTTTCAGAATAAAAGTCTTAAATGTGGTCAATCATGAGTTTTATGCTCAACTGTTGATAGAATTTCAATTCATTCAAACTGATTCGGTCTCAAACACACACACACACGCACATACACACAGTAGGGATTTTCAAAATAAAATCCTCAATAAAAGGTGGTGTTCTGTAGGGATGTAAGGAGGATGGACACAAAAGGGTGGGAGCTGGTATCGGGACGGAGAGGTGTGAGTGGAGCTGAGGTGTCGACGGCCACAAGAGGCCGAACGCATGGGGGGCAAAACACATGGGGTGAGGTCCCGCCCAATGCTGCTTGCAGCTTTAATTAGGGACCGAGCCGAAAGGTAAGGCCCTCTCACACAGTGAGAGGCCTTGCCTGCAAGCAAGGCCCTATTGTTTTTCGTTCGTTTTTATATTATTATTATTATTATTATTATTATTTTTCCGTGACGCTTTAAACTGGATTTTGACCCCCTAAACATGCTCAAAAACTCACCAAATTTGGCACACATGTCAGGCCTGGCGAAAAATTTGATAAAATGTAAAAATTAACCCCATAGGTGCCAAAATGGCCTCTCTAGCGCCACCTATGTGAAAAAAATGGGAAAAGCCCTAGTGGCCACTAGGAATGTCGTACAGACATGAAACCAGTGCCAAAATTCTTGTTGGATGAAGCACTACAAATCATCCACTGACACTTATGACCTAACTCCAACAGGAAGTTCGCAATATGCCTTTCAAAATAAAATTTCTAAAACTAACTCCGATGACACCGTTTGTCATATAGACTTCTAAATAGCATCAAAAGATAGAGTGAAACCTCCTCAAAAAAGTGATCTCTCACTTTTTCCGGAACTGTCTTAGTTTTTTTTTTACAAGCCCGCAAAGTTGTGATGTTTGGAACTCATTTTTCACTTTGCAGTTTTTCCTGACATGTGACATATCTACACGTTCAGGGGACTCAGCACAATGCTCACATGCAAAAATTTTTGAGATAGGATGTACGGTTGTTGATTTATAACAATTCTTTTATTTTCATACTTTTTCCACTTTAGACTGCCATTTGAGACCCTTAACATGCTCCAAAACTCACCAAATTTGCCATGTATGTCATGGCTGGTGAACACTTTCATACAATATCAAAAATTAACCCCTTGGGTGCCAAAATGGACTCTGTAGCGCCACCTATGTACTAAAAAACACACAAAATCTGCCCTAGCAGCCAGTAGGAATATCACAGAAACATGAAACAAATGCCAAAATGTTGGTCTGATTGAGCCCGACAAATCATACACTGACACTCATGAGCTAACTCCAACAGGAAGTTGGCAATCTGCCTTTGAAAGTTACTCTACGTTTCTGCAATTACTGCTTATTCATTTCAGAGTTTTGACATAAAAGTTAGACCTCATTGAATACCCACAAGTCTGCAGAATCCAAAAGTGAAAGAATTTTTCAGATACGACCTACGGTTATGGAATTATAGCGATTTTTTGAAGACTATGTTTAGTTTCACTTTTCCAAATGGCAAAATCCCTATAAAAGTCTTGCTGGTGCACATTTTCACATGTCTCTCTGTAGTTCAGTGATTCATGTAGCTGCCTATGGAGCCGAAGGACCCCGGTTCAAGTCCCAGGTAATCCAAAAATTTTTTTTAAATTTTATTTTAAAACAGGTTTTACTGCATTGTATTGTGGATACTGGAAATTTTGCACACATTCAAAAGTACACGGAGTACATTTTTCAAAATAAAACCAAAATTAAGAATAATACAAAATGTCTATTACATAACTTCTTTTCATTTTTATGACCAAACACTCAACTGTTTGTACAATGTTTCTTCATTCAAAAGTACTCTTTCTCACAGACACACATCCTCACACAATAGGGTTTTTCCAAAATAAAAGCCTTAAATGTGGTAAATCATCACTTTTATACTCACTTATTCATACAATTTCAATTCATTTTTCAAACTGATTCTTTCTCTCACATTAAAAACAAATGCACATACACACAGTAGGGTTTCCAAAATAAAAGTCTCATTTTAAAGGTGATGGTGGTTTCAGCAGAGGGTCACTGGTGTTCTGTACAGATGTAAGGAGGACAGACACTAAAGGATGGGAACTGGTATGGGGACGGACAGGTGTGAGTGGAGCTGAGGCGTCGACAGTCACGGGTGGCGGATCGCGGGGGAGGCGGATCGCCCGGTGCGAGGTCCCGCCCAATGCTGCTTGCAGCTTTAATTTTGCTTGTCTTTGGTTCGTTCAGTGAGTTTTAGCATGGGCAAAATAATACTTGTACTGTTGAATCTGTTAAGTGTTAGCTTAGTGCTGCAAAGTTTGTCACATTGGTCTGTTGTTTTATAAAATTATTTCTGACATTTGCTGGTGTCGGACTGTTAAGTTGTTTTATATATTTAGCTATTTAAGTGCTTGTTGTTTGAAATGTGTTCTGTTGGCTGACAATTGGCTTTATTGAGCTTTTATCTGAAATTCTTCTAGTTACTGGATGTATAGAATGTGTATATAGCTATAAGTGCCGCACCATGGCAACACAGACATAATTGTGGCTTCTCCTGTTACTGGGGGCAACCGGACTTAAGAAGCTGTGCATTTTACAATGGGTTAACAGGCTAAGGTTTGCCACTCTTGCCTGCTGTGCTTGAGTGTGGACCATGGGCCATATCCCCTTAACTAAAAAGTCTACAAAAGATAAAACAAACACATGGGTTTAACATGGAACATCTTTGGTGTTAACAGTTGAGGTTAAGTGTATGGTTGGGTAGTATACGGTTGGTTGTAATAATATGCATGAGTAGATGCAACTAAATATAACATATTGAACTTTTTTAATGCGTGATCTCACATGACAATGTTGCTTGGGAAAAAATCAACTGGCAGGTAATAATTTTTAATATAATATTTTACAACAACTACTTTAGATTTAGAGTTAGTCATATTTTAGTCATCAGAAGTGTTTTAATTTTAGTTTGCTACAAAATTCATAGTGATGTGGAGTGAACCAAAAATCTAAAATGTTATATGTTTTATTTCTACATGTAAATGCTGAGATACAAAATGACATCCTATTCCTGTCCTGTAAGGTTGATTCACTCCCACCTCCATGTGCATTTCAAACAACAGCAGATGAGTTTTAATTAGTTCTCTAACCGTATTGATCCTCTCAAACATTTTTGTCTGGATTTATTTATGGTCAGTGTCAGTTTAACAGGGGCAAATGTTTATTAACCATGGTCTCAGTTTACATGTTGAGGTTAAACTGATGACTTAATTTCCATGTTTGACCCCTTGGTGGAGTATAACATACTGTAATAATAAGAAATGGTACCTTATATCATTAATTTAAATGTATTGCTTCAGCAAGTACAACAAAAAAATCAAGTGCATAATGATACAGAAATGCATTCCAACAGTTACAAAAAGCATGTAAAGCATGTAAAAACAGTGCCAGATCAGGTATTATAAATTTGTCATGTCAAGTTTCAAGTATTTGCATTCACTGTAGTGGCACAAGCTGAAACCAGAAGCCATCAGAAGATAGAAAAATCAGTGTAATATGAAGCACTAAACCAGAACATCAAACTATTCATATTTGCATGTTGAATAAACCAGTGTATCTCTGTATTTGTCCTCAGGAGAAATCAGTTTTCTTAGTGAAATAAAGAGGGGGAGGCAAACCAAAAGGTGAATGTTTATTTTTGTAATGGTTGTTATCTTTTACCTCTTTCTCTGGCCTTTTTCTAAGCCTAAGCAAATAGTTTCTGTTCCTAAAGTCATAGACTATATAAAGAAGTGGACATAACTGGTGTGATATCACTTTTTGGTTTTGAACCTGCCATTTTGAAGCCAGGAATTTGTGTTATGACCATCACCATCCTGACTTTTTTGGAGACAGACATAACCATATTTGGATTTAAAGGTGGAGCTAAGAAGTGCAAGGAGCGGTGGGTGAACTAATGCTACATTCTTGCTTACTGACTTAATAACCACGACTACAGTCAAGCTGTCTGTCACAACGTATTAATGCTCATTAAACACAAACTCAGTAAAGGAAAAAACCTGAATGACTCTTGGAAAAAAAGACAGCATTACAACAGAGAAGTTCAATTAAAATGTATGGGATCAGGGCTTTGCTGAACCCAGCATTTAGTGGCCATCACTGGTATTGCATTATAAACACTTAGACATTGGCTTCACTTTGATGTTGCCCTTGTTGCCCTTTTCCTAAACTGAACCAAACCTTAGGTATGATATTGTCGAAACCAAAATACAACACTTATTTAGTGTTTTTAATGCTGCCAGTGGTATGTTGTGTTGAAAACGTGTGTGCAGAGAGTTGTCTTGTGAAAGTCGAGTGAATGGATAGCCCAGTATTCGATGTTGTCATTTAGGCACGATGCATTTGTTCGTTTTCCACATTTTCTGGAGGATGGAAATACTACATGAAACTACAGATAAAAAGCCACACGACTGGGTTAGGGAAAAGTTTCACTCATCAGTTCCTGTCAGTGTCAAAACCCCATTAAATCAACACCTAGTCCAAAAGGGATTCACATTAATGTCGACTCTCCACTTCAGCAGCTTCCAGTTCATCAAACTTAAAATTTAAGCTCACACTTGTCACTCCTACCATTTTTTTCTGATACTAAAACCTATCCTGACCTTTTCATAGACATTTGTTTTACAAAGCTTCCTTGTTTTGGTTTTAGTTCCTTATAGACTTTTCTATAAATAAACAATAAGACAAATTGGCTGGCTGAAAATATCCCTATACACCTTTCTCTTCTTGTCTTTCATTAACTGTTATTTTCATATCAGTCATGGTATTACATGAGTAAAACAATGTTTGGCCAAATAGATGTATCATGCTGGAGGGGGATTTGGCAACCTACAATGGTGTCAGGGAAAATTCCAACTGCACCTTCTTAAAAATTACTGCAGGAAGGATTGATAGTAAAAATCTGTCCTTATTTCATTATTGGAGAGGGGAGGGGCCTCCTCTTGATACTTAAAAAGGAAAAATATCACTTCCTTTTGATATTATTATTATTAGCACACTTACTCATGGAATTTAGCCAAAAATAAACTTGTCATGGTCAGTTCCACCCACGATGTTTAATGCGTAAGGGACGTAAGGAACAGTATGTACTGAAAAGAGGTGGCGTGTGAAGATGACTGAGTGGAAGGTCATTCACATGTGTCATTAGTGTGACCTGTTTTATCAAGATTTTTTCATATTGGTTAAAATTAATGACGACACAGGATGCACATCAGTTAGACCTCCGTCAACTAATGAAAATACTTTTTTAAAATAAATCAATTAAGAATCCTGATATTAAGTTAGACAAACGGTTTCTAACACGTTTGTCTGACTAATAAATGTTGTTATATTAATTAGAGTAAATGAAATGATATTCAGTGTTATCTTTTCTAATGGAAAGAAATTGATGGTAGCCTCATGACTAACATCGATAGGCTTCTCTTTTTTGCTTTTTTTTCTGGATGGAAAATTTTGTGCTCTTGTTGCACCAGGCCTCCTATAGCTGTTCTCCATTTGCTCCTCTGCACAAACCTGAACTCTGGTGAGGTCACAGCTTCCTCGGTTTGTGGTTTTGTGAGATGATTGAGCAACGTCGTCCATTGACGTACAAGTAAATCTTGATGACTCGGCTTCTGAAAAATCCAGGCAGAGTCTTGGAAAGGACAGTTATTCCAGATAATCACAATAGCTACCAGTTGCATCAGTTGAGTGCTGTAACACATAACTTTTCCAAAAATGAAAAAGACAGGTGGAAGAAATAGAATGAAATCTTCAAATAACTGTTGCCTTTGTTGAGGTATAAGCACTTTTGTGTCAACAGCAGTGTTGTATCTGATTTAATATATTATAATTTCATTTATTTTTTGCAGCTCCTCCTCATTATTTGTGGTTATTTTCACCAAAGCTGCTTGTGCCTCAGGGTGTTCATTAACTGCCTTTGCTTGAGGCACAGTCAGAGTGTATTGGACTCGGCACCCTGCCATGAATGCTCTTGGTTTCAGGGTCTTTCATGTAAATCCATTGTGAAAGCTTCCGGGCGCTGACCAGGACAAGGAGACTGAAAATAAGAGTATGGTCTGCTGCTGAGAGAGGGATACGACAAAAAAATACAAAGACAGGAAAAGGCTATTTGCCAAAAAAATGCCAGGGGGGGGGGGGGGGGGGGTGTCCAGGAGCGTTAGTGTGCACCCATGAATTTGGAAACCTTGTGCTGACCTCCCAAAGGTGAAGATATGGCATGGTGATATGAGATAAAATGAAGAAATATTTGTGTTTGGCATGCTGGTCTGTGCTATCTGATTCCACACATTGAATCCTGGAGTGTATGTGTGTGCATGGTGTGTACATTCTCAGTCCTGAGAAGCTTTAAAGTGTTCTTGATAGATTTCTGTTTGTTTTCTCGGCACAAGATCAAAGTCAGGTGGCCTTAAAATTAGCTCAGAGGGTTTTGCATTGTATGTCACCGCTGAGTAAAGACCCAGAGGAGGGAGTATGTTCTTTTATGTTGATCCAAAAACCTGACTTTCCACTTCATGCTACCATTTCACAGGTGAGATCCGTGTCAGCCTCCATGAAACTAATTCCCACAGTGAGCCATTGCAGCAACACTGTGAATACTAATGTAATGATTCTGGGTTATCCTGTTAATTTATATGGGTAAGTGATCCAAATTCTGGAGGAAATGAGAGGCCCGTGGAGGCAAATCTATTCTCAGTGACAGAATCGGATTATGTGACGATCCATATGCAATCATTTTATGCCAAGGGAGAAGACAGGCGTGGAGGAGAGATGGCTGAGAGGAGACAGAAGGATGCGAGATGAGAAGGAGGTGTGGGGGTGGGCGAGGTGGAGGAGGAAGACGGAGAGCGAGAGTGGGGTGATGGGAGAGAGATAAATATCAGAGTTGCCAGGACTCCAAAGCTTGTCTGTCATTCCGTGCGTCAGTCAGCCTATTCCCAGGCACAGACGCAGGTATGTTTGCGCAAATGGAAGTATATATACACACATGCACGCACACAAAACACACATTTTCTCACTCGAGTCGCACAAGCTGGAAGCTGGAAATATCCCTTTTTATCCGCTGTCACAGTCTAATTAGATTCCACTGCCACAGCAATCCTT